>NW_009729969.1:3464-6825 GCF_000703405.1 Apaloderma vittatum | reverse complement strand
GCGCAGGCGGCAGGGCAAGGATGCGACGGGTCTGTCTCAGCAGGGACTCTAAAGTCTTCCTTTCTGGGAAAAAAAACAAAACACCAAAAACACAGAAGAAAGAGAAACTTGCACGCACCTAAACCCTGAAAAGTACTTGGGCACTAGGAGTCTCTTTGATCGCATACGCTGAAGCTGACTTGAGTCGTTCCCACGCTTCTCCTTGATCACAGGCTGCAGGATCAGCACGTGGGGAGGTAACGTCTCCAGAGACTGACCCCATTAGCTCTGCCCAGAAGCCACAAATTCGTTTTCTCTGCTTTTAAACCAAGTGATTATAAAGAACACTGGCACGTGGTACCATAGCAGTAACTTACACTGACACGTAACTGTTTTTATAGACTTTTACAGCATTATAGATATTGCATATAACCCAGATGTTCTTCAGAGGGGAGAAGAAAACCCAGAAAAAATGGAGCAGTTGATCCATTTGACACTTAAATTCGTTGAGGAACGATGCAACCTTACTCTAACTTCTTTGTACACCATTGAATCGTTCAAGTTGAAAGGAAGCCTGGAAACGATGCAGCAACGTTTGAAAGGAAAGCAGATGCCAACTCCACATCTCAGTGAGAACACAAAGAAGGGTACGTAGAGATCTGCTGTCACTTTTCTTTGAGGACCTATCAGACCCTTTGAAGTGCCAAGTTTCTCTTGCTCTCAGTTGAATAAAAGGGGTTGCTGCTGTAATGAGTAATCTGAAAATACTAACTTTTAATCCACTGGCAATAAAATTAAATCATGGGCAAAGGGGAAACAGCCAGTGACAGTCTGCAGCTAATAAAGTTGCAAATTGTAGTTAATTACAATTAAAACTTTGACATATTTGTCAAGTGGCGTAACATTACAGTTCTTAGTAACTGAGTGATGTGTGTGAAACTTACTTTTCTTGAAAGAACTGACACTCGATCAGCTCCTACACGCTATGGAAGCTGAGGACTGCAGCAGTGCTCCGGTGTTGCTGAAGGAAGAAAGTGTGACGCAGTCTCGAGCACATCTGATAAAGGAAATTGCCAGTACTGAAACGCCAGAGGAGCTAAGTACTCCTGTCTATGAGATGATCACTTTGAAGGATGCAAACAAGAAACCACTCAAAATTGAACTCAGAGTTGAATTGCCAAAGGTTAGCTCTGTGTCCGAGTGTGACCTCAGAATTTCAGAGGTAATATAGCAGAAACATTTTCTGCCTAGTATCCAGTTCCTACAAGCGCTCACTGCTAATGCGTTGTCAAATGTTTAATCAAGTATTTTAATTTTCTTGATTCAGGATGACATCATCATTGAAGTCCCCGAAAAATACAAATTACAACTAGATCTGCCAGAACTCGTGGATGAAGAAACAACTACAGCAGTATTTAACACAGGAAAACGGGTGTTGTTTATCACAGCGCCAGTTGTCAAGTGAGATCCTTAAAGACTGCGTTCTGTCCAGTTCACGTTTGCAGATGACAGAAGAAAACAAAGCCCAGAATGAGAGTCCTAACTTTTAGATCATGATGTGTTTTGGTTTTTCTAACTGACCGTTGAATACCTCAAATGCCTTCAGAAGATGCTTTTAGAAAACAAAGTTTGGAGGAATACTAGTATCACAAAACTTAGGAAAAAAAAAGTCAGCAAAGACTGTAAATATTCAGGAGCACTTGAATATGTTAACAGCTGTAGTAAAGAACTATAAATGCATACATGCTTTACTACATCATTCATTTTGTCGTAAAGTCGAGAAATAACAGTTGTGAAGTTTTTTTGCTAAATAAATTGATTACTGGATTCACATGGTTAGAGCAGCTCTCCCATGTGTTTAATGCTGGGACAACCAGCAGAGACGTGCCAAACAGTTCTGCACGTCGCCCTGCACGCTGCTGCTGTTCCTTTTAGGGCAATGCCCGCTGATCTTAACTAGAGTAGGCTTTGTAGTCTTTCCAGTCACTGAATATGCTCAACCTGACTTCTTACCAGTCTGGTAATCTCTGAATGAAACTGCAAACCAACAGATGTGTTTTATACTATTCAAAGCAGCATAGAGAGTCAAAGCTCGGGAATGCTTAGTGTGACACCAGCAATCGGAACCAACGTCGGAGCACTTCAACTAGGAAAACTGCCTCCATTAGTTTATCCTAATACACAAACTACAAAGTAATACAAAGCAGCACAAAGCGACTTCAAGGATTACTAAGCATTACTAGAATGAATTGGGAAAGGGACAAAGAGAAGTTTAAGTGATCATAGTTTCATGACTGATTTGGCAGCATCTTGTTCTTACCGCTTCTAGGACACCCTTGCAATACAACCGCGCTTGTGTACCAATACTCATCAGGTCAGAAATGGGAATCAACAAACTGGTTTTGACCTGAAACTTTGAAATACGGGCTTACAGAAGAGCAGTAACTCCTAGC
The DNA here is from genome assembly GCF_000703405.1 of Apaloderma vittatum. NCBI lineage: Eukaryota > Metazoa > Chordata > Aves > Trogoniformes > Trogonidae > Apaloderma > Apaloderma vittatum. The sequence goes on along the minus strand of NW_009729969.1, from coordinate 4,393 downwards.
TTTGCCCCTTCTTTGTTTTAAAGAACTTAGAGGGCTGCATTAAGATACTCTTCAGTGGCTATAGTTGTGAGTTCAAGCTGAAATTCTGTCACTGCATGAGCCGAGCGGGCCTGTTGCAGGATGCAAGCTGAGTAGAGAAGTCACTATCAGCACTCCCAAGCACACACACTGAGTAGGATTTTTTTGAGTTCTTACTGCAGGAAGAAAGTGCAAGTTCTCTGTAGCCAGAATTTGAGGTTATGGTGAACGCTGCAGCAAGGAAGCCAGGACGCTTGCTGCTCACTGCTGCATGATGGCAATAAAGCACGTAGTATTTTGGAATACTTTTGATTACAGTGTAAGGTTAATAGGGTGACTTGCACTATCAGACGGAAAGGCGAAACAGCGCTGACTGTGCTGCAGCGGTATAGTAAGCCACACACGACTGAATAGAAAAGCACTGGAACGTGTTTTAGTAGTTGTTAAGTCCAAAAATTTAATAGAATGTAGGTTCACTAGAGCAAGTCTGGAACCAAGACATTTTAGATCATTAAATTAAAAAACAAATTCATAATGCACTTTTTTTTTGCTTAAGCCAGGCATGAAAACCACAGCAACTAGATGTTAAATAGTTCCCACAAAAATATTTAATTTCCACAGTATTTTCTTTCAATATCTTTAGTCAATTTTGTAGAACTTTACAGGAGACAGTACTTAATGCAATATACAGAATAACAGATCAGCTTTAACTTTTTCTTTCTTTAATTTAAACTTCTCCCACCCTGTTAAATTCTCCTGGTCACTTTGTAATTACTACACAGAGGTCCTTTTAACACTGACATGTTCATGTGGAAAGTGGAAATTAAGAATGTTCAGCACTGCACCCCTTTGTGGCAGGTATTTCCTCCCCCCCAGCTAAGCTGTTGCTGGGCAGATTCCCTGGAATCTGC
>NW_009729969.1:0-3408 GCF_000703405.1 Apaloderma vittatum | reverse complement strand
CCGGCCGAGGGCCAGCCAGCCATTGAGAAGCCGAGATGGCTCTGACTGACCACAGTCATCACTGGCTGGGTTTTAAAAGGGGGCTTTGCAGCGGCCATGTTGGAGTTACCTCGTGGCAGTGGCCTGGGGAGGTGTCCCCCTTGGTCTAGGGCATCTCTAGACAAGGTCGACCAGGTGAGCATGGGAACCCCCACCTGGTAAAGGTACCCCCTGGCAAGGTTAAAAGGGAGAACGGGAATCCCCCCTTTTTATGGTACCTTTGTGAGAACAATCAAGACGAGAACGGGAACCCCCGGCTTGATTGAGGTGAGTGGATGATAATCTCGATTATCATTCTTTTGTCAAGGGCTAGTGCGTGAGCTTGATCTTTGTCTCAAGCGATACCGAACCTTTAAATTGGTGGGGAGCTTATATCCTGTAAACAAATTTAAGTTTAACTATACACGTGAATTTATTTTTCGGATATGGGCGCGCTCCTCACCTCCTTCTTTACACCCTTTCAGGATACAACAACTGGGATAACTGGACACAAGTCCAAAAAACTACTGAAGCATTTTACATACAATATATACATGGACAGCACATTCTGCAGCTTTCTGAGGCTGGGACAACATAGACAGCTCAAGGAAGAACCACGTTACCAGTGACTAACTCAGACCTTCCTCTATTAGACTGCCTGAAAAAACATTTCCAAGCATTCAAGTCATGACATGATTGTCTGTGATTTGCCTATATTGGGTTCCAACACACAGATTCTCTTGCATATTCTGCAAAACAGTTACTTCCATGGCATCATAGACTGATATTAACTTAGCAAGAGGGATAGCAATGAGGAGTTTTCATACAAAAAGCACATGTAAGTGAAAGTCTATGAGAAGACAGCCCATTCCCTGTGGTATCTGAGAGCTGTGACCCCATATATATCAGTGCTCTTTCACCTTACTTTAAAGTGCTCGAGAGGGATCATGTAGCTGAGAAGGTCCAGACCAGTGCCAAATCTGAAGAGAGATCTGGAACACTAGCACTTGGCCTTTGAGAAACTATTTCCAGGCGCTTCAGTCCCTTAGTGTGTCTGTCATACTCGCACACCCCAGCAGAAGAACAGGATTAGGAGGGAATTCACCTTCTGCTAACTTGTACAGTTCGGTTCCTATCTCATCTGAACTCCTGTGAAGAGATGTTTATATTAAAATTTCTGAGAACACTGAGGTCAAGAACTTGTTCAGTATGCACCCCACTGTTCACCCTAATTTAGAAGCAGATGGCAGTATGCAGACTGACTGGATCGTTTGTAAATCTGGGATGCTTAACTCTGTTTTAGAAGTTTGCAAGTTAACTAACTGTATAAAAATACAGTATAGCTCTGAAATTGCTCTGAAAAGCACTTTTGCAAACTTTATCTGTACAGACTGGCAATAACATTACCAGATAACATAATACATATTTAAAATAAAAAAGGAACTCTTTTCATAAGTCTGAACACTAAAGTCTAAATAGCTTCTTTAAAACGAAACAGTGTGACCCAGGAAAATGTTGCTTGCATGGTTAAATTATAGCAGCATGGTTACTGGCTTTTCAAGGAAATTCTTGAATTCAGCAAGCCACTGTGCTCCAACTGCTCCATCTACAACACGATGGTCACAGCTGAGGGTAACAGACATCATGCTTGCTACATCAAATCTGAAAGGAAAAAAGAGACAAAAAAAGTTTAACATAATCCTCTGCAAGTCACTGCCACTAACAAAGCAAGAAAGCTTTTCTCAGAGAAGCAGCAATAGCAGTTGGGTGCTTGGTAAGAGATGTTTCTGCCAGCCAACTTCTAAAAAAGATGACATTAGAGAGCAGATCATTTTCATTCATCTTCTACAATTAAGAAATACATTTGATGTTCCCTTTAGAACAGGAAGCTCATCTTTGTTTGTATCACAAGAACAGCCCCACACAATCAGCGAAAAAGAGCCATTTTACCTGGTAACCTCCATTTTCCCCATGTGTCAGTGACAGATACCAAGCACTGTTAACAAGTTTAAATAATCCTAAACATTGTCCTGGGTCTATGCTAGTTCAAGCCCCAAGCAAGGCACTACTATATACAGGACACCTGAATTATAATCTATCCTTAGGTTTTCCCTCAATGCAAATTTAAGCAAGTTGTTAAAGAGGAATAGGTGCCTAAGCTGTTGTGAGATCCCAGATTCTTCCACAGCTTAACTCTACCCCTCAAAGAAGGAAACAGCCTTTCCTTAACTTAATACGCAAAAATAAATGTATGGCAGATCATTCATCGGTCACAGCATTTCTCTAACCCCTGTGTGACCCTTTTATACAAGATCTCACTGTACTTCAAAAGGTACCAAAAGCAGTATGTCAGCTATTAATTTTATTTTGTTGAATTATAACCTAATGGAGGTGTTGGAAAACTAGGCATTATTTCAGTGTTTGAATTCAGAAGCTCAGTATTTGCAGAATCACAAACACTTACCCCTTCTCATTATCAGCTGGCACTAGCCTTTTCTCTGAGGAACCAACTGCAAGGATGCAGGCTTGAGGTGGATTGATTATGGCAGAGAAATTCTTAATCCCATACATTCCTAAATTGGAAACTGTGAAAGTACCACCCTGCAAGGAAAACACAACCGTAGTCAAAGTCACAAAAGCTGCTTGACGTGGAACATAAATGAACATGGCTGAAGCATCAAAAAATAGGCTTTGCTCATTCTGAACAGGGCTTCTGAACAGAAGTCAAGGGCAGCAATGTTTAACAGCACTGAGTTTCTCACCTGGAATTCGTGAGGCTGAAGTTTACCTTCTCGGGCTTTAGTTGCCAAAGAAACCACATCCTTGCTAATGGAAGCCAGGCCCTTTATATGTGCATTAAACACAATAGGGGTTATAAGACCTGCAGGAGTACTAACTGCAACGCTAACATCCACTACATGATTTCTGCAAGACACAAAGGAGATGCCAGTTACTCTAGCAAGATAGCAAAGAAAAAACATTTTCAGAACTGTTCAGACAACTCTAAACATTTTTGCAACAATTATTTCATCTTACACACGAGCCTTAGATGCAAGGCTCGTAGCACTTTAACAGAAGCCCCGCAACCTTTGTGTTACCCCTGTTCCCCTCCCTCCTCAAAATCCCAGCAGAAGCTCCGTTATTTTGCCATCGAGTCTCTGCTGAACAAGCAAAGTTTCTGGCTTCGACCATACCATAAACTTACTGCCTAATAACTGTGTCCATCCATGAAGAATTTGCCTCAGGCACCTTCAAGCATGCCAGAGCAGAGGCTTTGATTATGAAGTCATTTACAGAAAGCTTAATGTTATCCGAGACCTCCTGTAAATAAAGAAATTTGAGATGTCAGTTTCCCTCTTACACCTTGTATTGGGTTGGCTCAGCCGGATT
>NW_009729968.1:4361-7203 GCF_000703405.1 Apaloderma vittatum | reverse complement strand
ATTTAACTCCATTGACCACAACTCTTTGGAAACTTCAACTTCATGAGGAAAAGGTTGAGCCTGTGACACCTGTCAGCTATGAACTTGTGGAACCAGTACTCCTCTCCTCTGTACCTCCCACCACAGTGGTCTGAATAGGACGACAACTCGGAGAGAAGTGTGGGCCAATACAGAAACTCTTAACTATATAAATTGATGGAAAAATGACCAAATACTGCCTCGTTAGCTTTTCCGAGAGAAACTAAGGCAACCAGATTAGATTTGCATTATGATTTTAGAAGTGATAATCAGCTTGAACCAAGCTCTAACATTTCCCTCTGCCTGTAAGGAATGTTTTGCTGTTGCTTAAAATGTGTGTTTTGGTTTCCTGTGCTTGAAAAGAAACAACACAATCTCTGCAATAGAATGCATCTCTAGATCTAAGCAACATCCTGGAAATTTGATGCTTATGGCAGATGCTGATGAACAATATTGTTTGCTATTGGGACCCAGTATCACTAAAGAATTCTGCATTGCATTTCTAAACCTTCAGAAATTTCATGTCTAAACCTGCAGCAGGACTTGGAGCTTTTTGCTCTTTACAACAGTGGGATCCCAGGCTGACGTAGTAGCAGGCTGAGTTTCATTGACACACTCTCCTTAAAAATGAGGTAAACACTGTACTTTTAATTTCGTTTGGCTCTCAGACAAAAGCAATCATGGTTCTACTGCAATCACTTCACACAGATTTTGCTGCTCTTGTGCCAGGGCCAAGTAATAACAGATAAAGCGTGTCATGAGACCCATCAAATCCACTACTTGAGCTTCATGTCCTCTGACCATAAACACATTTCTGGGAGCTTCTCAAGCACTGCCTGCACAATTATTTGCAAGAGGTTTCTTTCTCAGCTTATCCACAATTAACAGCTGCTTATAAGCAATCTATCAAGCACCCGTGCAACTGGTATGCACACAGATGCTTTCCCCTAAATGGAGGAACGAGAGCCTGCCTCATCCAAAACAGTCTGAATCAGCCACTGCAGCCCCACTGTAGTGGACAGCTTGCCCAGACGGAAACTATACTACAAACTCAGTAGACTTTCAACACTTCAGCAACAGCTTCCCATCAGAAATCAGCTGCAAGAGACCCTCACTTCCCTGTCATCATCTGCACATGATCCCCTGGTCTTGTTCTCTTCTCAGCGACAATCTGAAGTCTTTTCTGGTTCAATAGTCATCCCAAATTTAACACTGTTCAATGCCATGCATCTGCCTGCCTGCATAAAAGTTATGTTCTACCAGTCTTTCCAAACCACAGCCTTTAATTGCTACAGCATACAGAAATCTGTGTCTTATTTAGATCTGTAGGACTGCAAAACAGGATTCATAACAGTAACTTAGCCCAACAAGTACTTTTTGTCATCAAAAAGCGAACTAAGTTCATAGCAAGAGATCTGCCAGATAATGGCTTTGGATACAACTTTAAGTTCCTTGTTGGTCTACTTATGGCAAGAATGCTTGCACCTACCCCATAGGATGCTGCATTGTGTAGGGGGATTAATCCTCCTTTGTCCTGGGCATTAACATCAGCACCATGTTCAAGAAGGTATTCAGCTACTTCCAAATTGTTGTAACCAGCTGTAGAAAGGGCACAGGTAAAGAAATCATGTATTAGGAGAGCTAAATTAAAGAAAAACTATTGCACAGAAAAATTAAAGCAGTTTTTTGACTGCAGAAGTTCCTCTTTCCTAGTAACCATATTACCTCCCGACATCCAGCTGCCATAGTTAACATAGAATCACAGAACGTTCAGGGTTGGAAGGGACCTCTAGAGATCATCTAGTCCAACCACCCTGCCAGAGTAGGATCCCCTAGGGCAGCCACACAGGAACGCGTCCAGGTGGGTTTTGAAAGTCTCTAGAGAAGGAGACTCCACAACCTCTCTGGGCAGCCTGTGCCAGGGCTCCGTCACCCTCACAGGAAAGAAGCTTCTCCTCATGTTGAGGTGGAACTTCCTATGTTCTAACTTAAACCCCTTATTCCTTGTTCTAGTGCTGGGCACCACTGAGAAGAGATTGTCTCCTTCCTCTTGACACCCACCCCTCAGATATTTCTATACATTAATAAGGTCCCCTCTCAGCCGTCTCCTTTCAAGGCTGAACAGCCCCAGTTCTCTCAGTGTCTCTTCACAGGAGAGATGTTCAAGTCCCTTAATCATCCTCGTAGCTCTCTGTTAGACTCTCTCCAGTAGGTCCCTGTCTCTCTTGAATCGGGGAGCCCAAAACTGGACACAGTATTCTGTACAGGACAATTTTCTGTGAAAATGTTACTATACCAATCCTGGTTTTGATTATTAACTTCTGTAGCCATGTAATAAATATACAAGCCTTCAAGACCTGGTGAGTCACCCACCTGCAAGATGTAGTGGTGTTGAATTTCTTCCCTGGGTGTCTCTGCAATTGATATTTTCTTGGGTACATAGCTTCTGCACTCGTGCCAGGCATCCCTTCTTAGCAGCATCCAGCAAGGCAGCATCTCCTCGCAGTAAATCCTGGATATCTGTGTCTCCTTCTTTCACCAAATCTAGAGGAGTGTTACCATCTCGATTCTTCTTTGTTGGATCAGCTCCATGCTGCAAAGAGCAAAGTCAAACGGTACTGTCAGAACCACGAGCTGAGTGGCGCACGTGAACGTGTCACTATTCTGCGGCACAAGATAGGAGGCATGGGATTTTGCCGTCCTGCCATCATGAAGGAACAACTGTATGGATTAGTAGGCACCTGAAAAAAATAATCCAGAAGGCTGAGGCCTAAAGCACTAGTTTACAACACAGCTGCATGAATCTCAACTCCACAGGCAAGAA
>NW_009729968.1:0-4319 GCF_000703405.1 Apaloderma vittatum | reverse complement strand
ACCGGAAACGCCAGGGCCTTCCCAGCCAATCCTTCCCTTCTCCTGAAACCTGGCTGGCAGAGGTGTTTGCTCAGCACACCCTTCTGAGCTAGTGAAGTCAGGCTCCAAGTTTCACTAAATGCCACCCTGCTACTGAAAGGCACTTGGTTTCAAAAAGTCACTAGAAAAATACTAATTTCTACACTTTCCAGTAGGCATCAGCACCTTCTGAAGCAGTTCACAGGTTCTGGAAAGTAGTTAAGAAAACGTTTTGGTGGGAAAGCGGAGAAAGTGGATTTGGATGACTGCTGGAATATATCTGAGCTGGTAAAACACACGGATCAGCCAGTGACAAAAACACTACTGGAGCACAGGATGAGGAGGGGAACATACATCTACACTGAGCATATGGTGTGAGTCATGTCCACATACAGTTTTGTGGGAGGACAGCTCTTTCGCTGATCACTTTCAGCAGCAGTGGGAAAAAACAAAGACAGATAAGGCAGAGGCAGCTGCTGGCACTACAGTTCTCTGGCTGGTACCTTCAGAATAATCACAGTGGTCCAACCTCTGCCAGCAAGTCTATCCTGCATTTCTCACTGGGGATGCCAGTAAAGTTGTGTTAGGATGAGCCACAGGGAAGGAGTGGGGATGGGGAAAGCAGAAAGAATTAACTGCCTTATAATTGGAACCAGTACAGCAAGGCTCAGGGTTTAAAGGGTAAACAGCAAGGGACAGAAAGCAACAGTGCTGGTTATGCAGAATGAGTTCCACAGCTGTGGTGCTTTGGGGAAGAGAGCATACTTTGCACAAAGCTGTTTAAACTGTAGCAACTTCTCCAAGATACAACCTTAGATCCCTTAATTTAAAACTCACGATTGGAATTATTCAAATACTCTCCAGAATAAATATCTAAACGAAGTGGCAGTGTCTTCTGAGATTCCTTCAAAGGCATAGACACAAATGAAAGTGGTAATTTTAAAGAAAAGTGATTAAAGAAAGGAAGTCTCTCCAAAATGCCTGTACATTTTTCTTTCCTTCTTCAAGCAGTAAAGGACAGAAAGAGTGGAAGTCAGCAGGAGTCAAGCTCAACATCCACAGCTCAGCAGAACTGACAGCACTGCCAGCTGGCATAAGAGACGGAGCAGGAGAAGCCCTGACCGAACTGCGCTGTGAGCACATATCCATGGACACCCAGAGCTTTTACAAAACCGTGTCACCTTAGGGGCATATTTAGCTCTTGTGCAAGAGTGATTTCAAAAACAAAGATTTCAGCACTTTTCTAGTTCCTGCCATACATCCAATCAGGATCCTCTGACTACAATAAATGGCTACGTTCCCAGTGGAACGATCAGAAAACGCCAAAGCCCTCCGGTATCCATAAGTAACGCTGTGCTGGAGAGATTATGAGCGCTCTTATAGCTTGAGCTAACATCTGTATTCAGCGTTACTGCCAGAGCCATCATTGTGCCTACTCCGGAGACATCCCTGAGTATCTTCTGGTTTCTACTGCAGATGTGTTTCAAACTGATCTGCTACTCTCTCTGAATGATTTTCCGATAATCAAGTGAAATAGTTAATGAGATAGGAGGGACGTAGAGGGCCTTTGCAGTAGCAAATGAAAAGAGAAGTAGACAGGGAAGAGTCTTATCATTTCAAGACTATCCATATTCTGACATATTCCTATTTTCAGTGCTGTGCTTCAGAAGGACATGAAGTAGGCAAGGCTAAACCAGGAAATAGGATTGGCAAGAAATTCTACTCTAGTGCCCTCTTTTACCCTCCCACAGAAGGGTACGACCCTATGTTAAGTATTTAAACATGTTTCTCACTGGAAATCTGTTGGCATTACCTCATGCTTTTTGTAGGTTCTTCCACTAATTACGACGAACATTTATTCCACAGTATATTCCACAGGCATTTCCTTCAGAAGCTTGATAAATTATGCATTAATGGAACAGATTAAAATTCCTCACATGCCAGACTCCACTTAGGACTCCACCTTCAGTTACTGCTCCGTAACACACTCTTTGTGTTAAGTATTTACAGAGGTTTACTTAACTGCAGTAACTGCAGGGATAAATAAGATAAGGGCTTTTTACTATTATTCTTACACAAATTCAGCTGCTTTTTCCAGTCTGAGAGTCTTGTCCTGCTTGGCTTACAGGATTAATACATGTACTGGAAAAAGTAACAAAGTAACTGTACTGACAATTCTTCACAAGAAGACATTACACAGAAACCATCTGACAATTCCAAGATGAAAACAGATTCAAAGACACCATAAAGAACTCAACGAACGCAATTAACTTTGCATTAATTAATCTTCAGCAAAAATAAACACATACACATTTAAAGACACATCTGAGAACTCCAGATTACATACTTTTAAAAGCAGCTTGCAGATTTCATATTTTCCTTTTGCTGCTGCTTCATGCAGAGGAGTGAATTTCCACAGGTCTGCCACGTTGACAGAAGCACCGTGCCTCACCAGGAGCTCAGCCACTTCGTAGTGTCCATAAGAACAGGCGTTGTGCAGGGGTACTAAGCCACTAATCAAAGAGAAAGTATTAATAGCTGCAGAAAATAAAATCCAATCTGCAATCATATGAAGTTCAGTAGATAAAACTTTCACTTGTACCAGATATTATTGGTGTATTTCAGTCTCTCCACTTTTCATGGCTTTAATTCCCTGCTATTAAAACATCGATTAAAACTTCATTATCCTCCTTCAGTTCTCATCCATGAGACTTTTAAATATTTAGCAAGCACCAGTGTTACTACTTCGACGAGCAAATAAGTTCAACACTGTTAACAGCAGCCAAAAAATATACTGCAGGAATCACTGATGTTCTAACTTTGGATATTTGAGTGTAAATTTCAGAAAAGGTATAATACTATACAATGGATTTGAAGTATAGTTATTAGTGAGCATTGCACACCTGATAGATTCAGAAAGATACTCAAATAGGAGTGCCTGAAAATGCAGCATTGGAAATGAATTATCCTCCACCCTGAACCAATATGCTGGAATGAAAGATCAAAAATAATCACACTATTCTACATCATTGCTTTGAAAATAATGCAAAAGCAGTTTGTCTCATTTAACTGAATATTAACTGAGTTAATAATGAACTTAATAAAAGCTAACTAAAAGAATTAGAAAAATGCAATTCAAACCTAATTTTAGATCATCTTAAATAACTTAAAGGCTGCTTTTAAGCACAACAAAGTCTCTAAACTGGGCAAAAGGGGGAAGGAACATGTATTACAGTGCCAGATATGTACTAGACAACAGCTTTGCCAGAAAGCTAACTAGGAATTAATGGTCCATACATCTCTCTACAGTGATGTCAGGATCACTGCAGAACAAGAAAAAAAGCAGAGAGAAAAATTGTCAAGAGAAAAAACATCATGATTACACCAAAATTCAAAGCAAAACGAATAGAGGGGGGTAGAAGTCTCACTCTAACACAAAACAGAGGAATTTATCATGGAATGAAATGTACCCTTTATCTTTGGCATGCACGTCTGCCCCATGGTGCAACAGATACTCCACCACTGATACGCGGTTATATCCTGCAGCAAAATGCAGTGGTGTTGAATGACGGCCTTCCAAATCTCTACAATTCACATTCTGAGGGCTGCAAAGTTGCTGCAAAGATGAAAAGAGAAACCAAAATCTAGAAGAAAACTAAAACCAAACTTACAGCCTCACCTCCCAACCAAAAACAACAAAAAAAAAAGAAAAAAAACCCCACAAACTACCATCCCCAAACACCTCAACAGAAAATTTGATCCATTTATTATTTATTACAAATTTTTAGAAGTTAGGTTTCGGGAAATTTCTTTCCACTTAGGTGGTTAAAAAAAAAAGCTGCTATAAATTTATAGATGAAAGTACATCTATAAAAAACAAGACTTAAATGATGGAAGCACTATAAAAACACTGACTGGAGTATAGGAAATGTGATGCCCATCTACAAAAAGGTCCAGAAGCAGGACCTGGGGAACTACAGTCTGTCAGTCTGATCCTGGTGCCAGGAAAGCTTAGGGAGCAGATCATCTGGAGGGCTATCATGAGGCACATACAGGAGAAGCAGGTGACCCAGCCTGGTCAGCACGGGTTTAGGAAAATCAGGTCCTACTTGAGTAACTTGATTTCCTTCTATCACAATGTGATGAGGGAAAGGCTGTGGTGCTTGGACTTTAGTAAAGTCTTCGATACTGTTTCCCACAGCATTCTCTGGGAGAAACTGTCTGCTCATGGCTTGGATGGATGTACTCCTTGCTCGGTGCAGATCACGTCGAGATGGGTGGGAGTGTTGATCTGCTTGAGG
>NW_009729967.1:0-6254 GCF_000703405.1 Apaloderma vittatum | reverse complement strand
GTGATTCTGTGATTCTGTGATTCTTTGAATTCCTTCTGCCAAAAGCATAGTAACATTTACTAAGTTTTTATAATAAAGATAGAAAGACAGAAGACTTTTTATTGAACCTGAATGCATGTGACCTACTAACAATGCTAAATATAATTCCATAGTTGTTCACCATTAATCATTCAGTATTCCTTGAAACAGAAGGCAGTACAAAAGGTTTCCTACTGATGGAAGGAAATAAATCCAGACTCAATTAGCCAGGGTCTTTCATTGAACCTGGGGTGTGCGACCTGCACATAATAGAGCGTGAAGCTCTAGCACGACAAGGCTTTTTGCCTCCTTCTAAGAAAGTTGCTCTAACACCAATAAATACTCAATAGAAGCAGTAACGCTACAAATGCATATATTTTTTTCATTCCCATAGGGAAGAACTAGATAAACACACTCTCATAATCCATCACAAACAAAACCGCAAGCTTCTGACATTCTTAACAAAAGCAGCAGACACTCCCTGTACCTCAGAGCAAGGGATTAAAAAGTTGCACTAAGAACAATACTGTGTTCTATAGTGATAAACAGGATTCTGATGCACAAAAGGATGCCAAATATTAATGAGGGAATGCATTTAAACCTAGAAGATTATAAACAAAGTAGGAAATAAATAGAACAAATGAGATCTCCTCTCCTTCCCTGCCTACTCCTCCCTGCAAAAGAAACCTGTTGCCAAAATCCCACAAATTGTCCTTTATTCTCTCTGACAGTGGTGAGAGAGAAATAAGTGACAATAAGTATAAGTAATTTAGATAAGGTCAATACATTCCTGTTGAAACGTGTTTGATGTGTATTTCTATCATTGCTTTCCTTCCTTTCATACTCATACTGTTTCCAGTTTACAATAGTGATCTTTCACTTTTTGTACGTGAAAAAAAGAGTCAAAGTCAGTTTTTGCTCTAACTGTATCAGTGACTACTGTCACAAAAGAGTTGTCTCTCTTGGCCAAATTGAACAGAGATGATTTGATGAAAGACAGTGAAAACCACCAGATACTTACTGAATTCTCTGGTGAGAGATTAAAGAAAAGGAATAAACAATGCTCCTTCCACTCCTAACAAATTGTCATACAAAGAATTAGTGCCAGAGCCTTGATTCTCAGAGTGAAGGTAGAAGAAAGACCTACTTAGCTATGTTGTGTGTAAGCAAGCAGACAAGTACAAGGGCTGATCACTTAATTCAAACCCTCTATAGGGTCCCTAATATGTTAAGTCACATCATATGAAGAGGTGTAAACAGTTGCATGGTATTACACTGAGTATCAGCTTAGTGGAAAAGAATTCAGATCAATCAGTTGTAACAATTTTCAAAGAATGAAAAGAAATCCAAGACAAACAGAAACACAAGGCTCACGGAAGTGATGCAAGAAGCTGCACAGCTGAAAAGACAACAGGGAAAACATAGATTTTTAAAAATAATTTTTCACGACTCTCAAGCTTTGCCTTGTAACTCTTCCCACAGAAAAGTTACTGCTGTATCTTCATGAGTTTCTGTTAAGCCGAACAGCGACAGCTTTGCAGGCAAACAAGCTCAGAGCTGGAGCTCTGAAACTGCATTGAAATCAAACCAGCTGGGGGAGGCACGACAGCCAAACAATAATCCCACCTTTAGGATTTAACTAGGATTAGCAGGGCAGTCAGAATTTATGAATAAGCACAGTTTAACAGTCTCTTAGAAATTATCTGGCTTGGAAGGCTTCTGATGAAGAGACCAACATCCTCCCCTCAAGGTGGTGCTTATGGTTATGGGAATGTAAAGTAAAGCTAACATGTATTTAAGTGCTAAAAGCTAAAAGTTAGGGAGATTAAAGTATTTGCAGTATTTTTAGTCCTTCTTGTTACCAATGCAATCAAGTTGTGCTTTTTCCCAAAAGGTCCTGTTACTTCAATGGAGGGATGAAATTGATTCCTTTCTGAAGGGTAAGCTCAATGGGTACTAAGTTTTTCCTTATCCAAACACTTCCTCATCCAAAGTTTTTATTTACTGAAAAGAATTGGTTACAGTGTGGTATAGCTTTATTTGAATGTTTCTTCTGGAAACGAAGGAAGAAAAAAATATTCCATTATGATGGAAGAAAGAAATTGTCTGTGAATGACTGACGAACATAGAATGTGAAGTACTCTGTACATACTTTACTGTTAATGTGCTTCACTGAACATTTAGATTCTTGCTGTTCCTGGATAATATGCCAAAAAGACTTCACCCATCAAATACCTTTCAAGAGATCAAGTTGTGGTTCAGCTGGCCATCAGCTCCTGATCTCAAGACTTTTAGCAATAGATGTTACAATGGATGTTTATGAAATTATTCTTGAATAAAATAAAATGGAGCATGAGAGATGCAAGTATTTGATGAAAATATTTGGCAAAATATCTAGGCCACAATTTAGGCATCTGGGTACACCTGTTTAGACTACTCAATTTATTTTCCTGCTTGATACTGTTAAGAAAACAAGCCTTAAGCAATTGCACTGGTACTCTAAGCATTGCACTCTCCCTAGTAACTCTGAACCCATTACCCAAGTTCAACCCAACTTCACAGAAAAGTTGAGATCTCAAAAATAATACAGTTCATTTTGCAAAAGCAAGCAGCTTAGTAGAGAAAAGATCTAAATTTGGGTTCTCAGAGGGTCAAATTACAGCATAAGCTGAAACTTTATGTCTATTGTGTGTGAGGGGCAAGGGTAAATAAGGAGTGACAGAAATGCACCTAAGTTCTGGTGCATCTTTATTGTCTGTGCTCATACAGCCTCACTTACATAAGCAGGAGAATCTCTCAAAAGTTGGGTCTGTAAACAGAATAATTCATTCTAGAAGGAATCTCTGGAGGTTGTCTAGCCTAATCCACTGTTGAGGTAAGCTTAAATTTGGTTGCTCAGGACCTTTTGCAGTCAGACATTGAGTATCTGCAAGGATGGAAACCCCATAGGCTTTCTGGGCCCCTGATCCAGACCCCCTCACAGTGAAACATTTCTTCCTTATACCTTTTTGAAATTTCCCTAGCCCTAACTTGTGTTCATTGTTTGTTGCCTTCTTCTGTGCATGTCTTAGAAAAGGCTGGTCCTGTTTTCTCTAAAAAATGTGTTAGATAGCTGAAGGACACCCCCTTAAACTTCCGTGTGATGAACCAGCTCCTGATCTCCCAACCTCTCCTTGCATGCCTTGTGCTGCAGTGCAGGGATCATGTTAGTAACCTCCAGCTGGATGAAATCCAATTCTTCAGACTCTCTCTTTCTCTGGGGGACCAAAACCAGATGCAGTGTTCTTGATGCTGCCTCTTAAGTGCCACACAGATGGCAATAATTACTTCCTTTGATCTGAAGCCTGCACTTTTCTTAATGTGCTTAGTCTTCACCACCACAAGTACACTATGGTCACTTATATTCAACTTGCTGTCCAGCAGCAATCTGTGTCCTTTTTCACCAAGCTGCTTCTTAGCCTTCTGTCCCAAGGTGCTAAACTTTGTTGAATTTCATGAAGCTTCTGCCAGGCTCCTTCTCCAATTAGAATTCCAGTCAATTCCTCCCCCTGGTCTGTGGTGATCTGCAAACTTGAGAGGGCATTCCAACCCACCCCCTAGACTGTTGATGAAAATACTGTGGGGTATCAGCCCTAGCTACTGACTGCTGTGGAACACCATGTGTAAATTCGTCACCTGTAATTGTAAATTTAGACTCTGAACTGTTGACACTACCCTTTGGTCCCAAAGGAGCAGCTAGTTTTTCACCTAGATATTTTTAACCTGGTCAAAATGGTATGTCTTCCATCTTAAAAAAGGAAGTAACAGTTTCTCTGCACTACTGCATAATGTACAAAAATTTTATTCTGGCTAGTGACTTGGTAAGGACGAAAATTGTTGGAAGCACTAGAGGAAAAAATAATATGTGAAGAGATCACAGAATGTCTTAGGTTGGAAGGGTCCTTAGAGATATCTAATCCAACCTCCCTGCCATGAGCAGGGATGCCCTTAACTTGACCAGACTGCTCAAGGCCTCATCCAATCTGGTCTTGAATATCTCCAGGGTGGGGCCATCCACAGCCTCTCTGGGCAATCTATTCCAAAGTCTTGCCACTCTTGTACTGAAGAATTTCTTCCTAAGATCCAATCTAAACCTATTCTCCTTCAATTTAAATCCATTTTCCCTTGTCCGATCGCTGGACACTCTTGTAAAAAGTCCCTCTCCAGCTTCCCTGTAGGTTCCTTTCAGGTACTGGAAGGCAGTTATAAGGTCTCCCTGGAATCTTCTCTTCTCCAAGCTGAACAATCCCAGCTCCCTCAGCCTGCCCTCATAGCAGAGGTGCTCCAGCCCCTGGATGATTTTTGTAGCCCTTCTCTGAACTCATTTGTACGTCCCTCTTATGGTGGGGACACCAGAACTGGATGCAGTATTCAAGGTGGAGTCTCACAAGAGCAGAGTAAAGGGGAGAATCACCTCTCTTGACCTGCTGACCACACTCCTCTTGATGCATCTCAGGACACGGTTGGCCTTCTGGGCTGCGTGAGTGCACTGCCGGCTCATGTTGAGCTTCTCGTCTATCAACACCCCCAAGTCCTTCTCTTCAGGGCTACTCTCAACCCACTCTGTGCCCAGTTTGTATTTGTGCCTGGGATTGGCCTGACCCGGGTGCAGGACAACGCTCAGTAAATGATCGAGTGGTAATAAGAGAGCCAAGGGAAAAACTAAGGCAAAAAGAACACTTTATATTTTGGCTTAAAATATTTCAGAGTGAAATCTCTCTTCTAACTGGCAATCTCCAGCACAGAATTATCTGGATACGTGTATTATGATGTCAATGACTGATGTGGCTTGCAGCAGATAGCTGCACATTTTGCCCTCTTCTCCCCTACCTCATGTTCTGATTTAATTCAGTGATGATGTATCTTTTTTGCTCAAATCCATGTAACTTTATTATCATAGTGGTCTGATCCCACTGTCAAGTTTAAGACAGCACTGTATTTTGAAATTAATTGAAAAAAACTGAGATTAATTATGCCATCCTATTTATTTGTGTTAGCACCTGAATCCTCAAACAGAGGAAGCATACCAGTGTTATCCTTTCGGCTAAGAAAAAAGTTAACTCAGCGTGTATGTGAAGCAGATTGAATTTATCTTCAGGTGTTACAGGAAAGTTTTCCAAACCCTTTTCTGAAAAGGACTCCTGACAGGTATTCAAGATAGCCTGCTGGTGTCAATTGTCAGTTTGGAGTTTCTCTCCACTCCCAGATCTGTGTTTTGTCATTTGACAATCCCATGAAGGTCATGATATTGAGTAATAATGGTGACACAGGTCAAGAAGATATTCTAGTCTCCCGCTTCATGAAAGAAAATTCCACATGAAGGAAGCATTTAAAAAAAAAAAGAAGAGAAAAACAAGGGCAAGACAACTCATTCATCTTCCCAGTTCAACACTGTATATTTGACAACATTTTGTATCTAGTCATTACCTCTATTCCACTTCAAAGGTGGAAATTATTACTGGGGTCTAAGTCAAATTATCATGATTTACCGACTATGTGACAGGACATTTGTAGAGATTTGCAAGCAGGAATTGTATATAGTAAGTCTCATATATAATAACATCAGTTACTGTCTATTGCATAACATGGAAATAACTAGATCCTTAAACTAAAGGGTTTATATATATGATTAATATGTTAATCCCCCCAGCCTTAAACAAATTATCTTCCTCTAGTGTTTAAACAGGTGTACGAGTTCAATCACCTGAACACTCACAGTGTACCAGATGCTTTTACACTAGGGTTATAGCATCCAGAACTGCAACAGGCCCAAGCAGGTTTTAGAGGGGAACACAACAGCCATCACCTTGTTTCAATAGCGGCTGATTGCAGTCACTGAACTCAGACGGATCTATTTCCCCAGTGCCTGAGCACCTTGTTCATTTGATTTCATCCAGGGTGAGCTATCCAACAGATTTTAAACACTGCCAGATCAAAGCAGCAGGATTTTCATGGAATCACAGGATCATTTCCGTTGGAAAAGACCTTTAATGGTCCAACCATTAACCTAACACTGTCAAGCCCACCACTAAGCCACGTCCCTGAGCACCCCTCAAGCAGCAGCCAGAGACGCTGGCCTCTCCGCTTGCTCCAGCTCTGCACAGGCACTGGGACACCGTGGCCCGGCCCGTTCCCCTCCGTTTTCCGCGAGAGGGGCAGCGCCACTTACCCCTCAGCGCGGCGGGAAGGCAACGGCG
>NW_009729966.1:0-22840 GCF_000703405.1 Apaloderma vittatum | reverse complement strand
AATATATTTTTAAATGATATAATTTAATTAAAAATTCTTCTGTTTTTGGAAAACTTTCACAACTGATATCAAATAGTAATATTAGGACAAGCAAAAGGAATAGATATTCAGTGTTCAAAACTGGATTATAACTTGCAGAGCAATGTTAATTTCATTTGTATATTGATATGTATGCAAAATACAGTGATCTCTAGTTAACATATTACCTAACTTCCTCACAATAGTTACAGCAACTTACTTTTTTATTTTCTTTAAGACGAGTGCATATGACCTCAGCTCACAAATGTTTATAGTCATTTGCTGTAGCAAAATAACTAAAAATGCAGGAATATTTATTGTTTTTCATTTGCTCTATAAATATTATTAGCTAACAGTAACCTGAATTCTATTCTTCTGAACTGATAGCAGTGTGACAAGGGACCGTCTAACTGAGAACAGAATCTGGTTTAAGGTATAGGATGGCACAGATCTGTAAGTATTTGTCTTTTCTTTTTTTAACAATAAAATGGGAATTCAGCTGGATATGATCCTGGGCCCTATCTAGTTCACGTGCTTATGGGATTTTAAGGATTTACATGAGTGATGGAAGCTAGCTCACAAATATGCATTTGCATAAATGTGCATGCAGAGAGCATCACAAAAGCTCACATGCATTTATGCCTGTATCATGCATCTGTTGACAAAAAAACACATCCTCCTGTTCTGCAAGGAGGTACACAAGGAGGAGCAATGCCACATGGTCAGTTACGGTGTGGGCAGCGAATAAGAAAACTGTAACCATCAGCAATGTTAAGAAATAGTACTTTAAGGATTCATGGGGTGAAGTTTTCCTTCTACAGACATCACGGCTGAAGAATACTCAGTAATAAATGAGAAAAAATGTAAAATCTCTTCGCAGATATATCTCAAACCAAAAAAGGGCAACATATTTGTCAAAACATTTGTTGTGAATTGTTTATCTGAATGTGATTCTTAATAGTTTACTTCCTCAGTGTAATTTGAGAATCATGTGAAAAGCATTATCCAAAATCTCGAAGGTTTTTCTTTTTAGCATCCTAATAATTGCGCACATAAATACTATGCTTAGATATACAGCTAAAGAGAGAAGCTGTGTCATGCTATTGTGCACAAGGCACATGGGTCTAAATACTAGTGGGAAGAATTGTAAAATGCTCAAATATCTCCAGTAGCAAGAGGAAGGAAGCAAAAAAGGATGTCTGATACATGTGCTGTCAGAAAATCATGATACTTGTTGGTGTTTTCCAGGGTTTGAAAGGGTTATTTTTGCCAACAAGTAGTGCCACAGGACACACAAACCCACCTTGATCCAGCCACTTACATTGCAAAATAATCTTTTGCCACCTCTTCTACTTTAACAATATGCCACGACATTGTCAGTTTTAAGTAGGAAAACAGAATTTTACAACTTATGTCCTTAGAGCTCCTCAGAGGATAAGGTCAGTATATAACTTGCAGTTTATTGTTGGAGTTTTTATGGAGGGGCCGTTAGCTCAGTGGTGTGAGCACGGTGCCGACAACAATGACCAACACCGAGGTCACGGGTTCGATTCCCGCTTGGTCCCCATGTGTTACCTGGTCTAGTCGAGAGGTGGTGTCCCTGCCCATGACAGGGAGGTTGGACTAGAGGTTGGACTAGATGTTCTCTAAGGTCCCTTCCAGCCTAGGCCATTCTATGAATTCTATGAATGAGACTCTTAAACACTGAAATATTCTATGAATTAAAGGAAAAGTACTGTAATATTAAAATACCAACGAAGTACCTTGTTTCCAAAAGGGTCTGTAAAGGTTTCTGGGGCTGAGTAACAACAGAAAAGCCTTCAGGACTGGCTGTCCCAGTATGACTGAGCAGACAAGTCTTGAAGTAAAGCAATGAATCTGCATATCTAAAGACTATGAAAACAACATCAGATGAAACAAGTGAATATCAGGACTGAAAAGGCTGCAGGAGTTTGCAAGCAGATGTCAAAAAGCATACCCGAAAATGTCAAGAAAAGTATAACAAGCACTGGTTGCAGAGATTAGAGTGCTAAATATATGCATGATGAGCACACCATACCAGGGCTTGCTGTCCTAGGAGCTGCTTTGCAAGCAACATTGTAAAAAAACAGCAAACCCTCACCATCATAAAAAAAAAATAAAAAAAAAATCAGTGAACAACGTCTGCAGATAACCTTGGAGTCAGAATGTAAGCAGGGGGTAGTAGGTAAATAAAACCGTGGCTGAAACTTGCTCTGGAAAATCTCAGTCATTGCTGTTTTATCAGAGTCTGAGACGGTTGTTTTACTCTGTTAGGAAGGAGAACAAAGAGCCAACAATGTTCAAGAACGAACAATGGGGAACATGTAGAAAATAATTACAGTGAGCGCTGACTTTTGGAAGCGGTTTCCTGAAAGTGCGAATAAGAAAAATGGTTTTGGAAATGCAGGGTGATCTTAGGTGGCAGGTAATAGCAAGTTTGTGTGAATGGCATTTACACAGTAGAAACTCACCCTGTTTCAGGGGCGGTGCTGGCTCCAAAGTATTGGGTGATGCTAATGCTTTCACCTGGAAATCCCAGGGGAGCCCTTCCAACCAGAGGCATTTTTCACCCTCTCCCTGGAGGCACTGCAATGAGCAAACGACTGAAATCCAGAAGCTCCTGAGCTGGAAAATCATTGAAATTACAACAGTAAAGACAAAACAAACAAATCTTTAGATAGTTTTGTAGAAGCAGCCTCACTGCAGCATTTGTGGCAGCTGTTAATTATGGGATGTCCTTACAGGTCATCAATGCCACATTGTGCGCTCTGTCCTTTGCTTGCAGATAAAAGGTTAAATAAATAATATTAAGTTCTTCCTCTTAAACTGGCAGAAGCAGGAGTGGTGATGGTGTGAAACAATGTCCTCCCTGGTCTCTGTCTCATGTACTGGACCACAGTAGTGGTGAGATCTTTGTGGGGCCATGCAAGGGTGTAAATTTAGAGAGATGGACACATCCTGCCTCTCTCAGAGAACTCGGGCTGGCCAGCATCACCATCCTTAAAAAATCAGCTTGATGCAGAGACCTTTCAGTTTCAGATTTTCCACTTAATTTGTAGTGACTCATCTTTGTTTGTTTATGGCCACTGATGTGTTCTTGGCTAATAGAAAACTGTTGCCTCATCTCATAAGCAGAAAGCTCATGCTTCATTTCAAAACTACCATATAATGGTCAATCTCAGAGTACAATTTCTGTTTAACTAGTGAGCTTAGCACTGTGATCGCCACATGGAAACACGTAGTGCACCAGTATACAGGCTTTCCATAAAATAACTACAGGCTTCCTGTTTAGCAGTGCACGCTCCTAATTAAGTATCTGATTATATATTCCACTGATTTGTAAAACAACCTGAGTATGAGATGTAAATAAATATGCATGGTCCCTGCTTAAAGAGATTAATTCTACTGAAAGAGGATGTACATCAAGACAGTGCCTTGTTTAATGCTGCATGGTGAAGTTTTCTAGCAACAGCAACAACTGTAGATTTGACCCAGCAAACATCCGTTCTCACGAAGCAGTTCACGTTCCTGTAGTTAGTCCTGCTGAATTAATAGTTGGCTTCAGGGAAGCTCAAATGAATTTCAAGTGTGGCCCATTTTGGTGAGTAAGCAAAACTGATTCATTTTGAGCTGACATGGGTTACAGAACATGAACAGCTACCGCAGCTCAGCTGCTCGGTGATAAGTTGTTAAATGCCAGCTGGGTTTGTGCCTTTCAACCTGAAACGGTGGATAAAAAGGAAAATGCCAGTTACATCAGTTCAAGCACCCCTGCCTTGGGATGGCAGAGACCTGGCTCTGTGTGATGCACCAACATTGCCAGAGCAGTTGTGCAAGGAATAAGGCTACTGTTATTTTCTGCTGATGCATACAAAAGAAAAAAGGCAGTTCATTCCTCCAACCACAACAGTAGGAGAAGTATAGGGGTAGAAGCGTTTTAGATGAATGATATAGCTCAGCCACCAACTTATGTGTCACCCAGCTTACAGAAATGTAGTTCCCTTTCCTCCAGCTGTTTAACGCACCTAAGTAGGTCTAAGTTCACGATCCAGAGACTCAGCAGAAGGAAACATGATTAAAAAAAATCCCCAAACTACGCAACTTGGAGACAGTAAAAAATAGTAAGCTAAAGAATGCTCTGCTTTACTTCCAGGCTGAAGTAGGAATAGCTGCTTTCATCTTTCTGGTGCGTGAGTTACGCAAACTTAGCTTCCCCAAGAGACCGGCAAATAACCTGAAACGATACAATTGACAGTAAGGAAGCCTTTGTTTGATCTCCTTACACATTATTTCTGATTTGGCTTTGGCGTCTTCAGTGAGACTTCATATGAATTTGCCTCCACAACTGGGTCCTGTTTAGGGCAGGGTCTGCCTCATTCTGACAGTTTATTTTCCATGGCCTATTAAATTTCTTTGTGGAAGCATTGACGAAAGCTGCCAAGCAATACTATAGTTGTAAGAGTTGGTCCATACTTCTTCTCCTGCCATGCACACCTGAAAAAACGGAGCCAGAAAAACATATCATACCATAGTTCATCAAAAACAATCAAATAATTAAAATTTGGGAAAGAATTCCCCCTTAAAGACAGAAAGAACAAAACCAATAAAGTTGAAACTGTCTTTTATTAAGAAATTACACTATTTCTAGATGACTAGTACATGCTGGCAAAAGGAAAAATGAGGCTAGTTAATGATGCAATGTTTGGAATCAAAGAACATTAAGTCTAACACCGAATTAAACACACAAAGAATTGCTACAAGAAATGAGAAGCTCTGAAACAAATTGAACAGTCTGAAACCTCATCTTTCTAGCCAGGGAATAGTTAGAGCTCTCAAAAGATCTAAAATAAATTCCAAAAAGCTATAAAAACAAGAGAATGGAAACCACATGCAACATAATGGAGTCTCAAAGCACCAAAGAACTTCAGTCCAATATAGATAGATTACACGGGTGTATATAGGTTACATTCAGCTTGGATGAGTTTAGACAATTTCTATACAGAAAGCTTTCTTTTTTCTTTTTTCTTTTTTTTTTTTTTAATGAAAGATGCAGAATGAGTGTATTTGTGGCACATCTGGTGAGCAATCACTCTTGTTGACCACTTTGATGACCTCCTCCCCTCAAAACTGAAACAATTGTGGAACAGGAGAGACTTCTTTTCCTTTTTTTTTTCTTTTTGTTTTTGATTTGCTCTATTCTTACCAGTTCATATGTTATATGCACTGCTTCAGAGATGAACAGAACTTCAGCAATCACATGCTGATACCTGACATGGGAAGGTATTCTGCACTTTATTATCCTGGTGGTTTAGTGAGTGTGACAGAGGGTGAAGTTTGGTTCTAATTTTGTCATTTCATAACTCATGGTTAACAAAAACACTGTCAGTGCAATAATTACAGTGAATACCAGCAAGACACGGCATTAAGTATCTTTCGAGTTGTAAGTAGCAACATTCCTCAAGTGTTATGAAAGGTGGCAAAATTCAAGTGATGTTCAAGAGATAATGGATAAGACTCCACTTCGACTATTCCATTACCTATGAGGTTTTTTTTCCCTTTCTTTTTTTTTAGTGAAAAAGCACACTCTCAGTAGGCACAAAATTGACAGCACTCCAGACTGAAGTCGCATGCATAACAACTTTTACGAAGAGACACCAGCAGTGCATCTTCTCTTTCACTCTCAGGATGCTTCACCCCAATTCGAGAGAGAAAAAAAAAAGGGCTGGAGAGTAATTCACATTTTATCTTAGCTCTCTTGCTGAGATTGCCAGCCAGGGGGCCTCGTTTTAGCAAGATCGTACTGTGATGGCTGTACTTGTCCACTAAGGAATGGACTGACCCCACTGGTCCATTTGACGTGTATTAAGGCACTGCATGATAACAGATTTCATTTATTATCAGCATGAGCTAGTTCTTGAAAGAAAGACAACTTAAAGCATCCAGGTCTCAAATTTTGCTCACCCTAACTACATTTTTCAGCATTGTTGAATGCTGACAAGCCTCTGTTTTATCACACAGGCAGAGATCACTTGTTGTTATTGTAGGTTCCCACAAACTTCTGAAATAAGTTTGTGACAGAGCATGAGCCATGCATTCAGATTTCTTAAGCTTCTTCCCTGTCATGGGTATAGAGGACTGTTATTCAGGGGAGGCTATACCTTCATGCTTTAGTCATTACTAGAAATGGGCCATAGATCATGTCATGTTGTCTGTAACCTAGTTAGATTCTGACAGGAGAGAGGTTCTAAAATCAGAGGTTCACATTAGAAACCTTTAAAAACTCATTAGCTTCTGATAATTATCCTAATATCCAAAGCACTAAAAATCACAAAGCTCATTTCTGCTTCAGAATCGACTGTGAATAAGTTAAGAAATAAAAGAGATAGCTGCTCTGAATGTGAATGTCTGAGGCTAGTGCAGAAAAAAGACCACTTTCCTTCGTGAGCAGAAAGAGTAAAGTCAATTCATTCTGTAAAGCAGACAGAAAAATTACAACTAAGTCTTAATACATTGGTCTGTCTTGGGACATCATCTTTTCCGGGTCATCTGCTCCTGAACATTTGACATCTCTCTGCCAAACTCAGGAAATCCTTCATTTCTCTAAGCTACATTTATTCAGAAACTTCAGCTAGGTTTGTTGGGTTTTTTTGCCGTCATAGTAGGAAAAGTTTCTGTGAAGCCACTGATCCTTATAAACAACATGATTTTAAACGCACCTAACCTGTCATGGTTAGGACCGTGCTCTGTGTCCTCATTTGTTCTACCGTGGCTATAGATTCAATCTAGTGCTTCTTTTACTTTGAAACATACAAGGATCCAGCCCACATAGCTGAATGTGTTTTGAGCTACAAAGTGAACCAAAGATACTTTGTCCTGCTGGACATAAAACAAGCATGATTCTTTCAGCTTAATTAATGGTCATTGTTCATGAAATGCCCTGGATAGGATGGCCAGTGAATATTACGATTTATGTTGGAACATTATTTTATAGATCTAACTATTTGTATTTTTTCCCACTCTAAGTGATAACTGGAGCAAACCTTCTTCAACATCTTCCCTTATGGATTTTAGCCAAGACTGTTTCTAGAAATAATTTTAATAGCAAAACCATTTAAGTTCATAATAACAATGTTATAAAATATATTACTCCATATTTATTACAATACTAGCTCCTGAAAATGTCTAGAAGTGGGCAAAATCCCACTAGAACAAAGAAAACCAGCACAATAAAACAATGACCAACCCTCAAGAAAGACAGATATGGATATAAGAAATATGTAAAGACAATCATGTTGTTCACAGCCTTATTATTGCCCTTCTTCTCATCACAGCTGCTTTCCTTGGGAATGTGTTTTCCATGATTTCTGAAATGTTGTGCTTCTCTCCTTAGTAGGGAACGGGAATTGCTTTTGGTTGCTGTATTGGGCTTAGAGCAGGAGAGCTGCAATCTAGGTTAAGTTTTTTCACTGAGATCTCTAGCATGAAACAAATAACAATCATAAAATTAATTCTCGTGACATCGTTTTTGCACAACTCACCTTCAGAGCCAAAAGGAAGATGAGGGCCTAAGGAAGCAAGGACTGTTGCCATGGCTACAAGGGACTCATTTACCTGTGCAGGTTAAGTATAGGGGTAGACATATAAAAGACTCTTATTGGCAATATTTGCTACAGAGTAATGTAAGGTTTGTCCCCGAAAGAATCAGTAATTGGCGTACTGGAACTGTGTTGAATACTTTTATTACAGAGTTTATTAAAATGCCACTTAAATCTAAAGAAACAATCACTAAGGACATTAGCTTCAGTACAATAAAAATTTCTTAAGCTATCTGCTCTGCAAACAGAATTTTGGCACCTGAAAAGTCAATCTGCGCTCTTTCAGTGGCTTACATCACGACTTGGAATAGCTGTGGAAGGATCAGAAAGCAGATGTCTGGTTTTAGATCTTTCCCTGGGAAGGGCAGGAATATTTCTGTGCCCTTTGGTGATGCACCAGGTGCACCAGTGCTTCTGATACCATGTATGTCTCCTCCCTGGGGAGCTACATGAATATTATGAATATTTCTGCTTTCATGAGTCACTTCAGTCACCTCACTGGCCAAAAGTGACTGGAAAGGCTTCTTCTTGGTGTGACCAAGCTGAGATGTTTCTGGGAATTATCCAATTTTCAAAGGGGGAATATGTAACATTTTCTGAAGATTAGGACCCATAACATCCCCTGCTTTCCACTTGAAACCATGGAATACTTGCCATCCTTGAAAATATTAGTTTAATGATGTAGAGGACAGCATCAGAGATATTATCTACATCAGTAAAATTAAACTCAGAAGCTTGAGGACACTTCAAATGTTCATCTACACTGTGACAAATGGGAATTTTTATGGCAACAAAATGCAAGAAGTGAAAAAGTCTGAGAAGTCTTTTTTGCACCTGCAATAAATGTCATATAAAGGTGCAGTTGTGGAGCAATGCAGTTTTGAGGAGGAAAATCTGTTTCCCTGCATTTGACTGCATCTGCTTCATTCATTTTATCCATTAGCCCTATGAAAGCTTCAATTTCAGAGCATTTGATGTGAGCCTGGGAAAGCCATACAGGTGGTGCTTGCAGGAAATCCATTCCTTTCTGAGGGACCGTCAATTATTTGCAGGGAAACTAAAACAGAAGAATAAATATTACATGCTGGTGGATATTTGTCAGAAGAAGATAGGAGTACTTTCAGTGGGGCTTGTCAGACACAATACGTTCAGCACATCTACATTTTCTATGGCAAAGGGAATAGAGCGCTCCAGCTGCTCCCCTGGCAAGCCTGAAGTTTCGTCTCGTAAATTTAAATTATAGATGACATAATGGTAGAATAGAAATGGATTGCACCTATAAGGACAAATCCAGTGAAAAATCTTGCACTTTCAAGGGAAGGAAGAAAGAAAAAGGTTCTGACGTGCCACAGATCTTCCATTTTTTGTGATATTTAGGCTCTCTGACTCAACACTTTGTAAATCACTTTGTTTCTTCTTTTCACTTCCTTCCACCTCCATTGAAAGTGATGAACATTTTTGTAAAGCTCACAGAGAGTGCTAGGTTGCAAATATAACAAAAAGCCTGACAATGTCTGGGAGTCCAAACTGTCAATGTTTCCTGTTGTTTCAGCATTTAAGTATTATTGTAATGTTATCATATCATGGCATAAAGAAATAAAGTGGAAGCAATTGTACCAAAAGCTGTTGACTGAAAGCACACATTGAGTATCCATAGGTACGTTTAGATTCTTTGCCAAAACATTATTTTAATACAAACCATTCAATGGATCTTCCACTCCATCATGAGAAACTCTACATTTTAATTTAAACCCGTAAGACAAAAAGCACTGGCCGGCTTCCTGCATCTGATACTGATGAGGAATAAAGAGGGAACGGTTTGATAAACTGCAGTACCTGGGGACGATTTGACAGCCTTGGAAAGGAGATGGTCTCAGGTCTGGAGCCTGGAGAACGTTCTGCTTTTTCTTCCACATACTGAACTTGTCACTTTTGTAAAATGTGCAGAATTTCCCCACAAATTTATCTACCTGTGTCAATGATATGACTAAGCCTTGTGAGAGGAGATAGAGGAAAGAGCAGACAGAGAGAGGGAAAGTTTTGATTAGGGGTGGGTAAAATGTTCTATCTCCTTTTCTGGACTCAATGAAACTGATATCTAAAATGATCAATACAGGAAATTAGAGGAGTGCTGTTGTGTGCTGTATCTTTGGACATTAAACTTTTGAAGATATATCAAGCCTGACAACCTAGTGGAAATTTTTTTTAAAAATGAAAGAGTACACAGGCTTCAGACTAAATTCAGATCCAGATGACTGTCTCACTGTACGAATATACTAAGTGTGATGAACAGGAATTTATTTCTGTGACTGTTATTAAGTAGAGTCTTGTCCTTTGGATAATCCAGTGTAAATTCAGCTGGCTGCGCTCTGACAAACACCAGCTCTTGGGTGAAGGTAGAAGTAACATTTGGTAATTTTTCAAATGTCTTTGATCTTTTATATCCTCTGAACTTTATTACACCGTGCCGCTTGCTAGCAACTGCTGTGCTGCCCTCAGCAGCAGCCCAGGATTGAGCTGCAAAAAATGGGACCAAGAATCTGGGCACAATGATTTAAGCTGCTGAAGGAAAATTCGTTGGAAACAAAAATGAGTGTCCAAGGGAAAAAACGAAACTGATTGTGTTAGAGGAAAAATTCATCCAGGCCTGGTCAACAGCATCATGATGAATGGGATCTCAGTGAACGATGCCATATGTAGAATTATAGCAAAGATGTCAACAGAAATTTGGCTTTTGAAAACTTCTACCTTCACCCTTAAGATGGAACTAAGTGAAGGAAATGAATATAGTATGATGTGGAGACAGCACGGTGATACAACCAGTGATCCCCAAACTCTTTGCTGTCTGTGTCATTTGTTAGGTTTTTGCAAATAGTTGAATGTTCAGAACAGAGCAAGTTTAAAGGCTGCCTAGCATATTTCAGCTTTCTTTCTTTCTTATAGCTAGGTTTCTGATGAATGCAAAACCTGCTTTCTACAAATATTTTTCAGTCTCACTTAAAATTTTTCTGCTTCTGCAAACATTTCTGCAACCAAACTTATTGGCTAGGATGCAGATGAAAAGCAGACAAAAAGGGAGTGGAAAAACATTAAACGTGAATTCATTTAGAATTTAATAACAAAAAATTGCATGGCAATTTTTTGTAGCACTTGCCTGGCAATGGCTGTTAGAGCATCAGAATCAAATCCAGAAAGCTACACACGGCTGACAACAATGTGTCTAGCACCTGATAATTCAAGATAAATACTGGAAAAAGTAAAGTGAGGACTGTAAAGGACCATATTTTAAGAGCATTATGAGACCTAATGCTGCAATTAGGCACATGGACTTAGGTTTTAAGAGGAACTTTGCACATGTCTATCTGAATGGGTTGAGACGGATCCCACCTGCCCCAGGCACAAGGCAGTTCCAGTCTGGGAAGCCATATAACTGTGACAGAAGCTCTGCCAGGCAGTTAGTTTGAACACACTAAGAAAGATATTAATTTGGTCATGCAGTTTCCAGAACTAAAGTGATTTGCATACCACCACCAAACACTCCGTTGCCAACAGAAAATTGGCTTCTGTAGGGGCTTCAGATCCCTGCAAGCCAAACAGAAAACTGAAACTGGTTTACCTATAACCTAGGTAAATAATGTGCACTGAGCTACCATGACTGTGCTTTGAAAAGACTAGTTGCTGCTCATTTTTGGAAGAAATTCACGTCTAACTCCAGAGCTATGAATCCTGAGCAGAAATACGAGCCTCTCTCCAGTGTAAGACTTTGATCACTCCATTGTGTTAAACCAACAATAAGCATCGAAGGGCTTAAGATTCTCAAAAAAAAAAAAAGTACCATTATTAAACAGGCAACTCCTTTAAAAATTTTTCATCAAATATCAACCCGTCTAATGCACTCATTCAACAGCTTCAATTGGCTCAGCCCTGTTGTATCTCTCTGTTGGCTTCTGCCGGGTTAGGCTGAAATATGACGGCTGACACTGCAAGGAAGAATATGTTACCCTGCTAAACTCAGGGGTAATAGAGCTCCAAAAGCAGTTAGCAAAGCTTCCTTACAGCCTCATTCATCTTCCAGCTTTGTCTCGGAAATCAGAAAGCTTGGAGCAGCTCTCAACGTGCTGCGGCAGCAGCCGTCTTAGAAACAGACTGTGCTCAAACCAAAAACCCCCAGAACGCATCCCCGAGCCAGCGTGGTGCTGCTGAAAAGAGGAATAAGTCACTGGGCCCTCTAGAAGGGGAAAACACATTTCAAACCCCCTTAGAAAACTGTGAGTCAGAGAGGGAAGTGTGCTGCTGTCCTACATGAGAAGTCATTTGCACCTGGCAGAGGCAGAAGATCTAAAGAGCCATTAAAGCCTGACGTATGGAAATGGTTTTCGCCTTGCAAATGGGAGCGAGGCTTGGCGTTTCAGTCGTCTTTGCCATAAAGCAGTGAATCATGGGTTCCTAGTTTGAGCATCTGCACCAGAGCACCGCTCAGCATCAGTGTCTGCACCAGCATATGCTTGTCTTCTCCTGGATAGATGGCTAGAAGGTGATAAAACTAGTTTAAGGCCTCTTCTTTTTCCTCCTCTTCCACCATCCTACCGTACCTGTGCCCTCCTCTCTGGTGTAAGAAAACTAGTTTAAAAGAGAGAGGAAGAAACAAACTGTGGGGAAACGTTGATTGTTTGTTAGGCTTTAGACACTACTTTCTGACCCTGTGATTTCTCCTTTGATCATCTTACAGTCACTGTAACTTTTCAGATAAGGAGAATTATTAGATATATTTTGAGCCTAAGTGAAGCCTTCAGTGTTTCTGAGAATTTCTTATCCCTTTTTAGCATTACAGAGACACATTGGCATCCAGCAAAATCCTGGACTCAAGCACTACAACTTTCAGCAGCTATTTTATCTCTGATTCTGGTAGTCCATCATAATAGCTAATTAGTTTACTTAACCATGTAGAGGGTCTGCATTTTGACAATAGATGGAGAATTTTGAAAGTCTGGGTGGATACGGGTCACATTGCCTGCCTCTGATGTCCTGTGGCATTCAGGGCATAGTTTCTCAACAGGAACATTTATGATCTCAGTTGTGCTGTACATGTCATCTATTATAAATAACGTCCCTGGTCCATGGTCAGCTTTATCTTTGAATGACAGCAGCAGCCTGAGGGCTGCTCTTCACATAACTTAACTTCCTGCCTTAAGGTGGTTCTGTGGGCCAGATGAGCTCTTCTGTGAAAACACTGGCATACACATGTTCTAGCACACTTCTTTATCTCATTGTTCAAGGAGTTTACCATCTAGATAAAGCAATATGACAGTGCATCCTCAAGTAGAAACAAAGGGGGAAAAATTCTTGTTGGTTTCTGTTTTATTTGTGTTTTTTTTATTTTTTTAAAATGGAATTATTTAGAAATAGGAGATTTAGGATGATTGATTTATTTTGCTAATAAATGGATAGCTAAAAACTGGGGAAAATGTGGCACAGTATTACATCTGTTGTATAAAGCACGCTTAATTCCACTGGGAAATACAACCTCTGCAGCTAACTGATAGAAAAAGTTATTTCTTAAATGAAAATAATCTCTGGTTGAGGTGTTGATGCCAACTTCTTATTGCCAGGAAGAATACAAAAGCTTTGAGGATGTGAAGAGTAGTATATCCACTCGAAACTACAGAGATGATCCAGATGCACACAGCAGAACTTGGAAAGAGTCCAGCGCAAGGGGGCTAACACCCCTACCCTTGGATAAAGTGCTATGGGATCTTTTCGCAGGAGTAAACTGCAGATTGCAAAACAGTTACCTTAACCAGTTCCTGATGTGCTGTATCACACCACATTCAAATCTCCATCTGTGGTGTCTGCAGCTACTGTTCATAAAATGAAGGTTTCAGAGTAGAAATAAATATGATGTAGCTCTGTGATAGTGCCACAGATAGATTTTCATCAAAGTGTAGGCCTAGCCATTTAATTTGAAAGGTGCTTCAAGCTTGGGTAAACCCCACATAATGCCTAATCTGGAGGTCTAGGAAAGTGTGTTAACATAATTTTCAATATTATCAAGTTGCACTCTAAATACATTTCTCAACGTATTGTTCTTTTCTTGTCTTGTCACGCTGGGATGCTGTTCATTGTTACAAAGCATCCATGTACCGCTCCAGACGTGACTGCATTTTCAAAGAATGAAATGCTTTTAATACGGCAGTATATATAGCACAAAGGCTTGGATAACCACATGGTATTTCTATATCATACCACATGACATTATTGACCCACAAAGCTCAGACACAAGCTTATGTGCAAACCTCCTTCCTCTTCTGCGCTCCTCTTCTGGTGGGGTCACAGCTAACTAAGCCCTTCCCCTCATTCTTGACTGTTTGACTAAACTGGAGATGAGCAGCAGCAATATTCCCAGAAAACAAGTGATAAACTCATCGTGAGCCAATCTTAGCTAATACTGAGCCACCAAAGTAACTAGAGTGGAAAAAAAACAGGTTGACTTGACTTTAGCAGTCACAACCTAAGCAGGCTGAAACACTCAGCAGCCTGAGAAATGCCCTACCACCTTAGCCCAGAATAGAAAACTGGATTAGACGTAGTAAAGAAGAATTTTACTTTTAAAGGGGGGAAAAACAGAGCCCAGGAGTGAGGGGTTCAAACAATCAGGGAGCATCATCCCAAAAGGAAAACAGTAAAACCAAGCAGAGAGATAAAAAATGTTTGATGAGAGTAAATATGGGGAAAAAAGTCTCCGGCAGAGGAGAAAAAACTATGAAGGAAGAAAGACAATGTAAGAATCTTCTTGAGTGTAACAATGATAAAAAATTCCTAGATGACCCTTCTGATGTGTCTCAATGCTGTCTCTAGAAAAACGTATGGTTCATTTTGTGACCAACTTTCTACCAATATTTTCCTGTTTGTTCATTGGCGTCTGATATGGATATCCAGACAGAGCTCAGATAAATGTTTACAGGAAAGTGAGTCTCTTCTGTAACTGCAGAAGATGTTAGAATAAAATAATCTGACTGGCCACAATAGTTGTACTTTTCTTTGGACTATTTGCATTCTATTTCTTCCAAGTTTAAAATACACAAATGGCAGTCCAAGAAACAACCTATATTTGCAATATCAATACCTTTCATCATGACATATTTCTGCCAGTGTAAATTTATTTGAAATATGATTTTAAAAGAATCCTGACAATACTTGCTAAAATTATCTCTGGTATAATTCCACTGAATTAAAAGAGGTTGCAGAGGGAGGGAGTGAATTTGCCTCCTGGTGTTATTGGTGAAAAAAAAAAAAGTTTTATGTCAAGATGTTTTTTATGAACTTGAATCCAGTTTCTAATCATCCAGATTGCCCTGTACAATAAACTCTTGATTATGACTGCTGGCGTTAACAGTAATAAGACAAGATGATGTGCAGCACAATTTTCTTCATTCAGCTTTTCATTCTCCTACTGCTCCTAAAAAGTCTCCATATCTTTCTGTTGGTTTTGTTTAAAAGTCATGTAAAATTAGACATTATCAATCAAGTCACACATTCTCAAGTGCAAAAACATTATTTTGTTGATTGCCATGTAGCTTTGCAGGACGAATCGGCACAGCTCCACTCCTTCTTCGGGAAAGTTGTCGCTGTCATGCTTGTGTAACTTTCTGCTGAACTGATAGTACAAGAGAAAGGACTGACTTTCCTTCAGTCCAAAGCAAAGCTTTGGAGACCGATCGAAGGCACTTATCTGCATTCTTTCCACTGAAGCTTCAGCCATGCACACTTCTCTTCACAAACACTGATTAAACTAAGGAGGAAAAAAAAAATTTAGATGTTTGCACTTGAACAAAAATTATTTGAAGAGAGAACTGCTTGCTGGAAGGATAATCAACAAAACGCTTTCATTTTGAAATCACAGCTTGGCTTTTCCCTGGCCATCTTGTACGGGCTCAGGGTTCAGAAACCTCATGATACTTCTTCTGTGTGGTTTATCAACATCAAGACTTTATTGTAGGTATGAGAACCAAAACCTGACAGTTGCTGTAGAAATCCTACCACAAAGATCATGCCTAATGGGGTGCCCTAGTATCCTGGCACTATTGCTTAGAATAAGAAAAATATGTGGGATTTCACACTCTGGGGAGTTTTTCCTCTCTGTTTCAAGCGCCTCTTCAGTGTCTTTCCTCAATCAGCTAAAGGACGTTCTTTTCTGGCTGACTGCAATGTTCATCCAAATTTTTTATTTCGTCCTGTACAAAAATCTTCCATTTCTGTAATACTAGAGACATTTATGTGGCTGATATTTAAAATGGATGTGTGGAAAACATTCTTCCTTTCCAAATAATTAAAGCATCATAATTCTTCTCTGCAACAAAAGAGGCTAAAGGCAGAGGCACATTTTACCAAGTGCAAGCTTGGCAACAGGGTCAGATAGGGAAAAAAAAAAAAGAGGAATGAGAGATGAAACAAACAGTGTTTATAGCGGGTTTTGGTAGCTAAAGGAATGCCCACACCCTTGCGAGGTGTTGGTACAAACAGAACTCTGCAGCTCTTACGAGGGAATCTGCTTTAGGAGCAATCAGTCCGCTGACCAGTGTTGTGTCAGTCTTCCAGTTTTTGAAAAAAGGAAAGCAAGGAGCCTCACAGACATTAATCTTCCAACACAACAGTGTCAGTGAACTAGACTTGGAAGGAGGTTGCAACCCACCACCCAGCCTCTGTTAACTCTCCCCATGATGCAGATGTGGTGTCACCAAGTGCTACCTCATGTAGGAGCTAAGGAGAAGCATGATCTACCTGGACGTCCAGCTGAGGCAGGTTTGCACAATTTTGTAGGGTCAGAGCTGAGTCCAACCTGACGAGCAAATAGCTATATCAATTCCCCATGGCCTCAGGCAGCTGAGAAGGGGTGAAGAGTGGCTGTCACTACCCCTGCATTTGTGTGATCATAAAACAGAAATTCTCAAGCTAATGCTTCTAATTCAGTCTTAAGAAAGGTATAAACAACATGCATAAGGAGTTCTGTTGTGGGGTTTTTAGTGAAAAAGATGTTTAGGCTGCATACAAAATAACAAATATTCCCCAAGACAAAAGCATTGGCTACATAATGAAATAGCCCAGTTTCTAGCGTTTTCTAATCTCACAACAGGTCATGGAGAGACTTAAAACAGTCTAAATGCCTCTCCACGTTTCTGTAGTTTCTGACCTTATGTCTGCAGTTTTGCAGAGGAGGCAGAGATTTGATCCCCAGCTGCCCATGAACTGTGGGATCCTTTCAAAAACCTCTTTCTGTAGAGGATTGCAGACAGATTGCAACATTCGTTTCAGTAAGTGACCTCATGCACGTGGCATTTTATCTTCAGCGCTAACTGCTCATGTCTGATGCACTATTCGCTACACAAACAGTCTTCTGACATTCCAGCAGAAGCAGACACTGAAACACATGGCTGTTGTGCAAGCTTTGCTTAATTTACTGCCTTGCCCGAGTCTTCTTTTTCAGAGCTGTAGGTACAGCTCATCACTGTCTTGCCCACAGATGCTGATCGACAGTGAGGGAGACCAAGAAGGAAAACAAAGGTACCCCTTGACCTGTCACTTCAGGCATGACTTGGTTTCCCAAACTGGAGTTAGGTGTAACAACCATCCCATTGGGTCCAAAGGCCTCCTTGGGTATCCTCTACACCAGCGTTTGTCACTGTTTTCTCTGCCCTTCTCCCTTGGTAAATGGCCTTTACTAAATCTCTTTTTACTGCCTGCCACATTTTTGGTGGCAAGTTGCCACTTTTTAAAGATCTTATACCAGCCTTGCAGAATGGAACTAATACTCACTGATTTCACACACTTTGGCACAGGAATAAATATTTTATGCATGCAGATAGTCCCACTGAGACTTCCAGCCTCAGCAGAAGGGATTGTTGTCAACTGCAGTCAGTGCAGCACCTGAATAATAATTATTGCTCCTAATTTGGCATTGTCCCACGAACCAAAGACACATAGCAGTATCTACCTCTGCTACATAAAACAACAGAAATAGTCATGAAGAAGAGCATATGCTGTGTCTTCTTCCAGCTGGAACACTCCAGAAATTGGGGACTGTATTTTATCTGCCCTAGGAATAATGGTTCTAAGAGTCTCTGCTTCAACGATAAATCACAGTGCAAAGTTGGAAACTGGTGTATATAACTTAGTGTGTGCATAATATGTTTATTTAAGTAGGTATACATACACATGTACACATGTACACATGTACACACGTACACACATATACATACTTGTGCATGTGTTGATTTGTGTATATACGTATTTATACACTTATATACACACATAATTACAAATACACATATATAACATACATATACAAATGTATGCATAAATATATATGTGTGTGTATGCAATTTTTTTAGATGCACAGTAATTTTACTGGTCAATGATAAGGAAATTGGTTAGCCCCCTTAGGGATTTTGTTTGCTTAAGTGAGAAGTAAGATAAAATATTTAGCAAAAGAAATGGTATAGTTTTAGAAGTATAAGAGAAACATTGTTTTGGATACAGAAGTAAAGATTTGCAGCTTGAGAAATGCAAGAAGGAAAAGAACTAACTTCAAAGCAAGGCTAATCATATACACACTACAAATTGTTACTTTTCATCCTTCCCTCTAGTCCCAAAAATATTATTAATGCAAAGAAATTCCCCAGGAATAGAAAAATGGCTACAGAGTTAATCCTGACATTTCCAGAATGCCACCATGAAGTGGCTGAGTAACACCGTTTAATCACCGAGGAAAAAGAGAAAGTTAAAAGTGCACTTTCAGGCTACAGACAACGAAGGTATCAGTAATCGTTGTTGATATGACAGCCTCCAGGAGCTGCAATAGCTTTCACTCGTGAAGCTGCGAGTCTGTTCTTTAGAACAAGAAACCAGCAGTGATACCCATAAACTATAGAATGTAAAGGAACGTGGGGTAATCATAGTACGATCTTCACACTGAGAGTGATGACTGTGTGAAAAGTCTGAAAACTCGTAGCGTTACAAAAATAAATCACAACCTCCTCCCACCCAAACGCAATTCCCTTCTCCTCTAAGAGCAAGGGTCCTGCTGCTAGCTCAGATGTCCGTCTTTTCCAGGATAGCCATACGGTCCAGGGCTGACAACCGTGCAGATGCACATGATGCTCAATGAATGAAATTGGAGTTGGGTTACTTTTTGCGCTGAGCTGTCTTTGCCTGCCCTCTCAGCCCCCGAGAGCAGAAGATAAGTCCTAATGACACCAGTCCTGCAGACCATCTTCCCATCTGCAGTCAGCAGGCCTGGACCCTTGGGCTAGTTAAGGCAAAAAGTTGTCTCTTCAGCACCTTAGGTGGTGTTATCCTGGTTTACATGAAGTCAGGACAGTTTAAAAGTACAAGAAGTTCATTCTTCCAGAGACACTCCATGCCACTTTACAACATTGCTGAGAGTACACAACTCACTCTGCACATGCTGTGGCACAGTATCACTTTTTATCTTTAGTTCTGCCTAATTTCAAATGCCTGAAGTGAATATATTTGTTCTCAGAAAGTTTTGATAACATTGTCTGAACATTTTAAACTACTTTGTTCAGAGGAAGGCCCTGCACCTCCTCCCAGTGAGTACAAAGTCCTGTTGTCATTATAAGTGCAGTTTTTTCTCTGGAAAGGTAAATTTAACCCTTCTGAAAACAGAGTCAGATACATCAGACTTTCAGAGCCATGTTTCTGTCGTACCATGCATGTGGCAATGCCCTTCCCTGCTCAGCTGCTACCATAGGGGCTTTGCAAGTCCCACCAACCAAAAGGGCAATGGTGTCTGTCATCT
Organism: Apaloderma vittatum; assembly: GCF_000703405.1. Lineage (NCBI taxonomy): Eukaryota > Metazoa > Chordata > Aves > Trogoniformes > Trogonidae > Apaloderma > Apaloderma vittatum. The sequence continues at coordinate 3,391 of NW_009729966.1, read as the reverse complement.
GCTTTTTTTTTCCCTCCCCAAACACTTCTGTGACCAAACTGCTCTTCAAATCGCAGGATTGCATTAGTATTTTAAAAAGTCACAGTTTATTGACTGTTTTTAAAGACTAGCCTGGCAGACAAAACACGTCCAAGTCTTTTCCTCTTGAAATTGAGAGGGAAAGTCTTTGGCACAGAAGAGGTTAATATGTCGTGGGGAGAGAAACCCCTAGTCAGCCTTTTTAACGCTTCCAGGTGGATCGCTATTTGACATACTGCAAAAGACACCCTTGTTTATTGACATTTACTTTGTCTTAGCAGGAACAGTCACACTCTCCAGTCACTGGTTTTCTTGTGGCTTTCATGCTGAGCCTGTAAGAACAGGATGTTCAAGAGCTGTCCCATATGGTGGCATGCTGACTATTGTTCAGATGATTGGCTTCAAGCACTGGCTGGCTTTCACTTTTTACTTTGAGTTGGTTATGACTGAAACTTGCATCAATTGTTGGGATGGGGAGGAGAAACTGGGTCCCAGTGAAGGGCGAATCCACAAAAGGGCTTCTTTTCATTATATGAATTTAACACATCTGCTAGAGTTATATTTCTTTGTGTATTAAGGGCATTATGGTTCAAATTAGGGGGATATTTTAAGATCATAAGAATAGAATTCCCTTCTAGTGCAGTGATGTATATTTTTTGTTTCATTATAATTCTTATTTTCTTTAACACATTTGATCTGTTCAGAGCTTAGGTTAATGTGCACATATATGTATTTATTTTGGATGGTTGCTATGTGTGGATTTACCAGTATACTTGTCTAAGCTAAGTTTCCTGTAGCCTGGACTGTTAAAACCATTCATGTATATAAGCGAATGGTGAGAGGAAAGTTGTCTGCATTAAATGAAATAGAATGAAAAAAACTGAGGAGGTCAGGTTGACTGCTTTTGCTCCTATCAATATTATTTGCTTTCTCTTTCTGTAAGAGGTCCTCCACATTTTTTACCTGTTTCTTTCTAATTACAAGGAAAGGAACCCATACATAAAAAGTACTCTCTATTCTGAGTAAGAGAATAAAATACATAGAGTTCATCAAATTAGAAAATGCTAACCCCATATAGTAACTTGTATGAATTACTTCCTGACCCCAGCTGGTGACCAACCTCTGTTTTAAAGTGTAAAGGTTGACAGGCCCAGCAATTTTACCCTGGTCTTTGTAAATCTGTTTTTCAGGACTCTCAGTGGGTATTCACTGTCTTGGCTGGGTTGTCTGCCCCTGTAAACTAGTTTTAGCTTAAAGCCTTTCTGGTTTGTACAGCACAGAACAAAACAGTAACAACAAAAAAAGAAACCAAAAACCAGACAAAAAAAACCCCACAGCCAACATGGCAACTTCAGTGACAGGAATGAATAGGTAAATTTTAATCAAAAAAATTCTTCCTTGCATACACCACACTTGGCAGAATTTGATGAGTATGGAGGGCTACCTGCATTTGATAATCTCTAATTTAATATCAAATGCTACTTGAAAATCTAGCTTTTTCAGTTTAAAAAAAATAAACACCTCCAACCATAGCTGAGAAATAAACAAAAATATCACTCAAAACAACCTATGTATTCCCAATGAGATACAGATTTCTCACCACCTCAGAACAACTCCCCAAAACCCACTCCCCACACCACAACTGAAGGCAGCCTTTTCTTGCCTGTTTTTCCTTCCCATTCCCACTTGCACATCACTGATCTGCAGAAACTCATCGGATCAGGTCGTAAGAAGTGTTAGAAGTTTTAAATATTTGGCTCCAGGAGACTTTGCACCCGCAACTGTACCACCCGAGCACGTGAAAACGAGGACGCTTTCACCAGAGTCTGCCAGAACCCTCAGGGCAGAGGAGTCCTGAAGAAAAGATGTGAAATAAAAAGATGTGAATAGTAGTTTTGCCACTTTCTAAGCAAGATCGCATTGTCTGCCCTAATCACGTAGTGGCTTTCTAGCCTAATTTATTCTTTTCAGGAAGGATTTTGTGGAATGCATGGGCATGGGGCTGATGGCATCCTTGCACCACAGAGCTGGGTCTGCCGAGTCCCCAGAGGCGTCGCGCGCAGGTTTGGGGAGCCACCTGTGAACAGGACTATTAAGTACACGCTCTATTTGAGCGGGCATGCACTCTGGATCTCTTTTTCTCTCAACTCATTATTAATGGTGTGCGTGTGTTGGGATGGGGGGACTGCCTGAAATTACAAATGAGCTAATTTCCTTTTGCAATTGTGCATCAAGAACTAAGAAGTTTGTGACACTTCTTTCTTCCCAGGCAGACTCCACATCCCAAGGAGCATTTTTAAGCATCGTTTTTCGCCCCCCATCACACACACACACATGCTCTTTTTGTATCTCTCCTAATTCAAAATTTCAGCAGCGCTACTGTGGAGGGAAATACTTGCTAAAATAAAACGTGATGCCTGGAAGAGAAAGAATTATCAAAATCTAATTATTAGACACTGCAAGCATTTTGAGAGTCAGAGATCCTACTGAGATGGCAGAATGCCTCATAAGTAATGCAGCAGGCAGGTTTTATTTCATTTCTAGGAGACTATTCATCTGTGGATACAAAGAATCTTTGATAAGTATGCACATGAAGAAAATCCACTATCATTTCAGTGACACTACCAATTACTAGTTAGCAAGTACTGCAGATACACCGTGCTGCACAACATATGAAGTGTGCCCGGCTTGTAACTGGTATAATCAGGGAGTAAATAGCATGCTGATTATTGGCACGTCGGCAAGTACATGGGAGATGAGTACGACAGGAAACAGTTTTAACCCGGAATTATTCACAGAGGCTTTTCACAGTTCTTGAGGGGGTGAGGAACGACGTGGCACCCAGCGCACTTACGGAGGAGATCCCGCTGAACAAACACTCTCAGAAAAGGTCTTTTGAGGAAAAGTGCAATGATTTGATTGAGTGTGCTACAATTTCCTTAACTGATTTAGAAATCATTGGGTTTAATAAGAACAAAATTCATTTGTGCAACATTTGTTATGTGAACTCAACTATCGTAAGTAAAGTGATCGACCTCCTTCTATTGGGTTCCAACACTTTATCCGGCTCCACCTTCCTCCTGCAATATTCCTTTATGACAGACATCGCACTGTCAAGAGGGGACCTTCCACTGGTATCTGCTCTCATCACCATTTCGTGATGTCTTATATCACCTGTTTTGGATTTTTAGAGGACAGTCACGTGATCTGCTCCCATTCCCACCACTCCTGTGGTAGGGTAACCACACCCTGCAACAAGAGAAGTCGGTTCCTGGTGCTGCTATAGAAAGACATAATAGCTGATGTGAACTTTTGAGGAAACAAGACAGACAAAGTAAAAACCTAGATTATATATATATATATATATATATGC
>NW_009729965.1:3309-8261 GCF_000703405.1 Apaloderma vittatum | reverse complement strand
GGAAGCATTTTTAAATCTTGAAGAATGTGGAGTTTTATTTTCTTCTCTACAATCCAGTTTTATGTATTAACAATGAATAGCTAACATTTTGACTCTTCTACTATGGACTACATCATGCTAAAATAAAAGATAAAGCTTTCTTATGAATTATCTTAATATCTAAGATTGTGTCTTTCTGGTATATTGTTGTGTCTTTTTTCTTAAAGATCTGTAAGGCTTTTCAGTCTCAAAGGAACTAGGTAGTCTTATGGTCCTTTCCGACTTTGAGTATACCCTTTTTTTTTGGATAATACATCAGGATCCACTGGGGTCATGTATTTATGTATGAAAAAAAAGTCAGTCTTTTTTTATACGTAACTTTAATAATTTTTCTGATGATCAGGAATGAAAATAAATGTAGCTATTTACTTTACACAGAGTCAAGATTTTTATATTTTTAAACATTTTATATAACTTCATGTTTAAAATCGTGTACATATCCTTTGTACTGCTTTAGACTTGATTCTCCTTGGAAAGGAAAGTGTTGATTTCTTTTCAGCTAATAAAAAGAATATTCAGACTGCAAAATAAGAGAAATATGACAATCTCATATTATTTGCTTAGTGCATTGTTAATGTAGCTGTAACGAGAAGGCAGCTGGCAGAGAAAGTGTATGACACAGTGGCATTTTGAATCAATGAAACAGCACTTCACAATTTATTATAAACATATTTCATGGAAGGAATCAGTACCAAAAAAACATTGATGGAAGGTAGAAATTTAGGAATTGATACCTCCTGTTTCTTTTACAACACTTGTCCCCCTCCAGTTTTGTATACATACACAACCGTGAAATAATTGTATGGATATACACTTGTTGGCAAGACCTGGCACTTGCAGTAACAGTGTTTTGATGGAGCTATGACAAATTTTTTTGCTTTATTCTGATGGCTCTGAAGCTTATAAGATCCTCCTGATATACAGAGATTAAAAGAAAAATTTAGATTGATCTGACACATGCTCTGTATCTCTGAAGAGAACTTTCATTGTGATGCTGTTTCAAATAAAAACATAACTTTGACAGATTTTTAAATTATTCCTGCCTTTTATAGTTATCAAAATTAGTTGAATCTATTATTCACAATATTTATATTTTAACCAGTTGCTAAAACACCTAGTAAGTCTGAAATATGCTTCTTTACTTTGCTCTTTATTTTGCTCTATTAATAGCACTACACGAGGCACTATAATTTGGATTATGAGACTTGTCGTCTTGAGGCTGTATCTTTTCATGATTCTTTTTTCCTTAATAGGACATTGAGAATACTATCTTTAAGTAATTGCTTGCAGCACTGTTTTTCCTCTTTTTGCTTTGGTTTTCTTTTTTCTTTTTTATATTTTATCTTTTTTCTCCCCTCTTCTTTTTTTCCTTTTTTAAGTCTTTTTTCCTTTTTCCTGGTGTTGAAAGGACCTCAGAAGCAGTTATCTTTGATTAAAAATGTTTTGTGATTCAAATGTATCTATACACTTTTGAGCATAGTATGGTCAATTGGACTGCAATTTCTTTAATTGTGAGATTTGTACTTTAATTGATTTTCATTGGTAAATCTGGCAGTCTGAGTTAAAACTTTTTATAGTGAGTAAATCAGAACTATTTTTCTAGATTTCAAATCTGGTGAAAATTTTCTGAAACAGGCTACACTGGAATTTAGATAAATGAATGCTTAAAATCCTTGACTCTCTACTTCCCACGACCCTGTGCCATTCTCAGTCTAACAGTAAAGAGTATTGTGATCACACTAGGCAATGAGCACACCTGAAACCTAAATATACTGAGATTCCTGCTTGTAAAAGATGTAGAGCTGCAGTAGAAAAAAATAAGGGGCAGAGCCTCAAGGAGTGAAAAAACTTTGAGTCTCTAAGTAAGTCAGACTTACCTAGAGAAGAGAACAGAACCTGTATTGTCTGAGACAGATCCCATGCCTCCTTCAGAGACAAACCAGCTGAAGAATAGTACATTATCAACCATCCTGAAATGCTCTTTAATATGTGCAGATTCCTCCATATGCGTGTTATGTGACCACCGTAGAGGTGTTAAAGTTACTATTCCCTTATAAAATACAGAGGTAGACTTGTGGCAGTGTAGATTCTTTCCGTAGCTAAAGTTACAGGGGAAAACCCAAAGCATAGAGAGGAAAAATTCAAGTTATATTTTGAAGGGGAGAGATAGTTTCTGCTTTTCAGTGTTCTGAGCAGCCTAACTCCTGGTGCTGCTGCAGCCTGCCTGTTTGCCCAGAAGAACACTGCTGAGAGGTGACTTATGTTTGTGACACCCTCTGAGCTTTGCCGTTTTCTGCCCGAGCTCCAGCTGCTTTGCTGCAGGGACGAGGATGTCCTGTGAGTCCTGTGCTATGGATGTCATCCCATGCTGGGCAACCGAACTGGCACTAAGTGCCTCAGTGAACAAATGGGGCCCCAGCTGTCAAACTTTGAGTCAAAAAGGTTATATAAATATTGTTTTCTGCAACATTGTGTAGATTTCTTGCATTCTTTTGCAGGGATTTAGCTGAATAAGGCAAAGTGTTGTTTTGTTGCAGCTTTGAATACCGTGCAACATTTATGTCTCTGGTTACCTTTATTCACTGTTAATGAACTGGACTACTCAATAGAATAAAGAAAAGAACAATTCAGGCATATATTTTTTTTCAGAATTAAAGCCTTGTGCTTGTGCCCTGTTGAGAGGTGCTGCCTCTCGGGGTGAGGCATGAATTGTTGAGCTGGAATATCTCTTGAGGTGAATTCCTTCTACACTTGAATTTCACCTTTCTGACTTAGTTTCTGTGCTTTTGAAATGGAGAAGACACTTCCTTGCCATCTAATAATGGTTAAAAGATCAATTAAATAATATCAGGGATAAAAAAATTACTTAAAGTTATAGATATTACTATTACTAGATTAAGCTATAATTCATGGTACCTAATTTGCTTTTTAGTTAAATTTAAAACAGAAGTATTCTTCTTCTGAGAAGTTAGCTATGCAAAAAAGAATTATTTTACTGAGAATGTTTAAGTTACAATAGCATGTGGAGAAAAAAAAACCTCAACACATTCAGAGAAACATGTTTTTTATGTCATTACTCACAGCCTGGCAGTGCAAATTTTTATTTCTCACAAAAAGGTAGTTAATGTATTTGCTGCACTTGCAAGTTAAAAATTGCCATTTTATGATAATACCTATCATCTCATCAAGGTTGGTCATGCTCTTCTGAGTATCTTCAATTAACAACACTGGCCTTTTTAAATTCTGAGACCGTGAATTAATTGCACTAAGTTTTTGAGGATGTCTTCTTTATTGTTGGCAGTCAAGTGGGAGGGAATGTGTGATTACTCTAAGTGAAAATCAAGCTGACTATTAATTGTCAGATTGCAGAAAGAATACGTGTCTTTAAATGAAACATTTTCTAAAATGCAGAAAATGTTTGCTAAAATGTCACAGCTGAGGTCAGTAGCTAAAAATCCATTAAATTCAAAGGGTCCAGGATATCATACTTGTGGTCTCCATGGCAAAATATGTCAAAACCAGAACAGATTAACATCATAGGATTTACAAGTTTGCTGATCCTTAATTTGATCTTAGAACTAAGCCAAAAATTATTATTTTCTTGTTGAAGATGGACTTTCTGGGAAAAAAAAAAAAAAAGAAGAAAAAGAAAGAGAAAAAAAAAACACCTGTTGTGAAATAATAATGCTAGGTACATTGCTGTGGTGCCTTGTGGGCTTTATGGATGTACCATGTTCACAAGAATTTCAATATCATAATAGGCTAAATTCCCTGACTAGGTTGCAGCTCTCCTGACTTCTTTTACTTCAGACCACTGCATACCAAACTTTGTTTTGCTTCTATCACTTCAACTACTGATACTACAGTTGCAGTTAGATGTTGACTTAGCTGCTTTAATGATAAACTGCCATGGGAGGTATGTCACACACACAAACCATTTCATTTATTATCAGCAGAACTAGCAGTAGAAGCATAAATCAGTTAGTAAGCTGATCCATCATAAAGCTAATCCTACATAAATGCTGCAGTTTAGGTTTGATTGGACGAGTGGAGTGAGCTTGCGCTGGTGTAACATGATCGTTAGATCCCATCTGAGGAGGGGACAGGAACTTGTGGGCACAGGTAAGTGGGCTGTAAGACTTTCCCATTCAGGAGCAGCCGAATTCTACCCTTGTGCTGCCTTAAATATAATTTCAAAGTGATTAATAAGACCCTACAGCTGCATTGAGGCCGTCTCCATGTATAACATAGTATGTCAAAATATCAGATGTTCCCAACCTCTAGAGGTTGCTGCCTAAATGGATTTGCAAACTCGGAATGGGAGAGCTATAGAAATGCCCAAAGGTTTTTGGTAATATTCAGTGTTTTCACTGACCTCAGGGTCCTGTATTATCTTTGCTTCCACAAAAAAACCCTACTGCTAATACATACGTATCACCTGATGCCAATGCCACAATGGGCTATGACAATATAAGTACGTATGAAAGAGAAATAGGAGAAACTACTCCCTGGGATGACCCAGAAAGCTTCTTTAAAAATTATAAGTGCAACAGGAGTTGTGATATAAAAGATGTATTGACTGTTATGATTTTCAAAGGGCATTTTGCTCTAAAGTAAATTCCACAGCAGGTTGTATGTTCACATCCTTGGGATGTTTAGAAAATTAATGACGGAAAAATCAAACAGGCTCTTGCTGTACATAAAGGCAAGATCAAAGCCATCTGAAAACAGGTGTGTATTTTTAAACATAAATCATAAACCACCAGACCTGCCTTTCTCAACCTGGAAATTAGCCCCACAGCTGTTCAGACATGGAACAGGAATGTGCAAGTCATGGTGCTTTCTGCTCTCTGCATTTGTTTGTGGCACAGGTACAGCGGTGTTACCTACCCCTTTCTGAAGTAGAGAATATA
>NW_009729965.1:0-3278 GCF_000703405.1 Apaloderma vittatum | reverse complement strand
GTAGGGAAATGCCTGCTGGGGATCTGCATTTTTGTTAGATGATGAAAGATTCAACTTATCTCCATCAGCAGAGCCCTCAGTGAAATTTAACTTGGAAAAGATGGAGAGAAACTATAGCAGGATGAACAGACGTGATCAGGAAAGGTGTTGCAGCGAAGACAAGCTATTGGAAAGCAGGATAGCGAACTGTATAATCACACTTCATGAGTGCTTGCCAGAGAAAAAGACAAAACCACACTGTTTCTCTTGGACTGTTGATGAGAGACAGTTTCAAAGCTGCAATCCAATTGACTTGAAAATTGGATGAGCAAGTAGTACAGAAAGGACAGTTCAACTATTGAGGGGGTTTTCCCACTTCACTTACTTAAATTAAATACGGAAGTTTCTGTCTTGCTCTTTCTAGGGCAGCATGTAGGATCATAGTAATATTTCTTTCACTCCAAAGGACTCAGAAAATATTGTAAAAGAAAAAAATTGCCTGGGAAGTTGCACAGCAGAGTGTGCAAGAAAGTCAGACTCCAACTTTTCTCTATCTAGTCTTGCTCATTTATATGGAGGAAACAACTTCCCAACTCATGATTTCAGACGAGTTTCAGGGTGGATGTTATAAGGAGGAAACTGCAGACCAAAATAGCTTGTTGCCCCATTGACCAGAAACTATGAAGCTGAAGCAGAGCCCAGACGTGGTCACTAAGTTTCTCTCAGAAATTGCTATACAAATTCAGAGACTGAAAATTTAATCTTGCCATCTTATTGAAGAAACAATGTCACCATATCTGAGATTTAAGATATGGAGGGTTTGCACAGCTCTCATCCACTCTAATCCTCAAAAAAAAAAATCCTTTTTTTTTTTTCCTTCTGTGGGAAACAGATTAGCTGTGGCCTAAAGCACTTTCACTTTCCTGTTTATATTCTTCTGGCAGAGAATGGAAAATCACTCTGATGGTATATTTGTGTGCATCACAAATGTTGATGGAAGAATAAATGATGGCCAGGAGAGAGTCTCCACACAAAGTCATGTGGAGACTTTGATACGCAGGACCTATCTATGTTTTAATATAATCTAGCGTCAGATTATGCTCCTGGCGGGAGTCACCAAATGTATTTACAAGGGAAAGTGATAGATTCTGCACTTTGATATCTGTGGTTCGGGTATAAATTCTTTCTTGGAAAAAAATCTCGTGCTGAGCACTAATTGTTTGATAACCTGGAGGTAGTCATTAGTCTTATGATTAATCTTTACGTGGTTTGCTTATTTATCATTATAAATACTTGGTCACAAAGGAAGAGGGGGAGATTAAACACATTTAGTACTCTTTTTAATAGTAGATATCATGAACTAGTAGTGATTTGCAGCAATGAATGTTAATATTACTGCCTATATCAAAATGTGTTTAAATATTTCTCATTATACTATATAATTAATTTTTAAAATAAGTAATCCGTATATAGTGTGTATATGCTGCAAAGACTCCCATATCTATTACTTAGGATAAGAACAATTTGCTGATTGAACAGGGATCTCAAGATATAGCCCAGCTAGCTCAGTCAGTAGAGCATAAGACAGTATCAGGGTTGGGCTAGCTTGAATTCTTGACACATTATCTTCAATGACATGAAATTTTAGAGGAATAGAAAAGAAGAGTGAAGAAACATCCTCTTGCTTCCTTAGGAAGCATTTGCACATGCAGTTTCTGAATGAATATTCTGCTTTTATCTCTTTAGTGATTACCTGGAAAATCCAAAGATTTCTTTTTAGCATGCCCAGCCTAAGGTTCTTCCTGAATGGGAACACACATTTTTTGGTCATCCTCCAAGACCCTGACAATACCAGGGAAAAAAAAGGACCAAAAAGTGTTGAAGATCTTGACAAAACTTTGGAGGCTGATTTCAAGTGTTAATCAGTGTTAACCAGACATCATTCGGGTCAACACACAGGTGATGGTAGCTGTGTTGATGGATATTTTCAGTGCCTAAGAATTAAGTCCTCTTAGGAAACCTTTAAAATGTTATTAAACAATATTACAGTGCTAAATTTCCATTTTACCTTACATCAGTAAAATTGCTTTTATGAAAACGGATTGAATAGGAACACGTTGTCCATTTTGAATACAGTGAAGGAACTTTTGCTGTAATTCCTAACTACAAAGTGACTAGCATCTTGTTAGCAGCACAGTAATGTATATTGGTGGTTTAGTTTCTGGTGAAAAAATGAATGTGCTATGATGTTGCCGCCAAATCTTATGGAAGGCATTTGCAAGTGTTTAAAGACAGTACTTGAAAACACTCTGAGATTAATTTAAAATTTTGACATATTTCTCTTTATTTGTTTTATTCTCTTCAGCTCTGTAAAATGAATGGTAAAAGCAGCTTGCCAAGTGGAAAATTGTTGGGAAACCATTCCAATAATTATAACAGCTTTGAGTCCAGGGCACATTACACATATTTTGTGTGTCTCTGGTTTCATATGCATTATAGCTGCTCTAAGATAAGCCAATTTGCTTCTTTTTTAGAGCTGAAACATGAGATCTATGTTTGGAGACTGACCGCACAGCGCATCAACCCCGCCAGCAGAGAGGAGACTGCCGTGAAGTGTCTCTTGATGCAGAAGGTGCTGACCCTGGAGATGCTCCTGAGGAAGAAGCTGAGGACATTTCACAGGTGAGTGAGAATCAGCTGAAAGTGAAGGCTGGGATGAGACCTGTGTTCTTAGTTGTCCCTTGGTCAGATGGGTGTTGGGACAGGTATGAAGAGCCTCAGTCTCAGTGAAACACAAATAGTTTAGGAGAAAACCTATGTATAACGCCTGGAAAATATATATCGATATGATGCAAATTTAAAAGCCTAGAAATTTCAGTTAGCTTTTGGTAAAAACAAAATCACAAATACATCATTAGGTTTTTCCTTGCAATAGTGGCTTTGATGTAGTAAAATGCTATAATGTCTTTTTTACTGAAAACTTGAAATGTTCTTCCATGAACATTTGAATTTGAAAAATGTCACCAGTGAATTCCCAGGTTTTAAATTTATTTCACACATTTCAGTGTGAACCTTAGTACAGATATTATTAACCATTTATGTATAGAAAAGAAGCTTATATAAACTGGGATTAACAAAAATGCTAACTTTGTTTACATTCTGGCACAAAGAGCTGTTATGCTATGGGATTTGAAGACTGAGAATAACACTACTAAATACTCTGAAAGTGAATTGACTAAAGTGAAACTGAAATAATTAATTTTCATTAATAGTGTCGTGGTTTGACCCTGGCCGGCAGC
>NW_009729964.1:4932-6389 GCF_000703405.1 Apaloderma vittatum | reverse complement strand
GCCCTTTGAAATATTTTCTCCCCCAGTCTAGAGGAGAAGAGCGGCTGTGTGGGCACCTGGCTGTCAGCCAGGGTCAAAGCACAACAAACATATAAAAACTTCCCTATTCCTGTACTGGACTTCAAATATGAACAACTGAGAAGTTCTTCTTTTTTCTTACGGCATATTTTGATTTTTCTTTACATAAACCTGCCATTAGTCAAAGCGACAAAAAACCTCAATGTTCATTTTATGATAATTTAAAGGGTATCAAACTAAAAACTTATTTTATGACTTCAGAGGACCAGATACAACTTGTCAAACTCAACTATGCCTAATCCCTCTCTCATGAAAACCTACTATGGCCACTGAAGATTGAAAATGAAACATTTATAGCCAGTTTTAGATAGGACAAACATATTCTTTAGAAGGTTCATAATCTGACCAAATCAAAGCCAATTTTCACGTAAATAATCATAACACACATTTTCCAAGAAGGCTTTGCCTACCAAGCTACTGGCAGCAGGGAAGTTCTGTATAAATAAAACCTTTTCCATGATTTTTTTCCCCTCCCTTTATACACACTTTCCCCATTCAGACTCTGTAATTTAATTTTCATGGCAGTGACAGTGGAGAAATCACAGTAAAGAAGTCACAGAAAATTCCGCTCGAAAGGTAAAAGTTTTGAAAGGCTGCAAATTACTGAAAAAGAGGAGGTCCAAATGTAGAAGCTTAAATAGCCTTTACTGTAGTGGTTACTCTCCTTCTGCCTATAACACATTTGTGACTTTGATCTTTAAACCAATGACTCAGGAAAACATTATCTTCAAATCTACAGGCAACCAATAAGCGAGTCTTTAAAAACTGTAGTATACCAGTAAGGCAAGAACTCTTTAACCATTTGAACTGTCAACTAATTCGTTCTGATACTGAACAGACTTATTTTAAAAACTTGCTCTTATAAAGGAGAGAGGAGAAAAAAAGAGGGGGGAAAAGGTCTGGTGAGCAAGCCAAACCACATTTCAGGGAGAAAGGTTCAAGAAAATGTATTACGTTTGCTCACATCAACAGAGGCATTTTTCCCCCACCCCATTCAGATGGAAAATAAAATAGGGCAGCTCTTCTCGCCACCGGCTGGTGCCCCTTAGCTGGAAGCAGCTCCAGTTGTCAGGTTCCTGTCAGCATTTAAAGCGCACAAACACTTCCCTTCTCCCACTCTTTTGTTCCTACCTAATGTGTGCACTTTGCTCAATAGTCTTTCCTGTTAAACAACTCATTTTTCCTTGCCTTCTCTGCTTTAGGAGAAGGCAAAAATAGTAGTACTTAGTGAAAAAATATAAAGCTAATTTCCTGTACCTTAGTGCTTCATTCTTCCACTTCCTTGTCCATAGGATTTGGCTACCACATAGGTCTTAATCTGTAATAAAATGATTTGCTCTACAATTAAACCAGGGGGTTTGGGGGGGCGTGTTCCACTC
>NW_009729964.1:0-4901 GCF_000703405.1 Apaloderma vittatum | reverse complement strand
GGGGGCGTGCCCCCCCCCCCCCCCCCCTTTGGCTGTTTGGCTGCTGTCCAGTATGGAGGCTCATAGGTTCTCCTATTATTTAGTGCTGGTTAAAAAGCAATAAGCTCATTTAGAGTTTATAAACTATAAGCTATCAACAAAAGCATTTAATGCCTCTCTGAAGCACTGTGGCTTTTGCTTGAAAAATTAATAATGTGCAGGGTGGCTGTGTGGGAGTGTGTGTACACACGTAGGTGTGGACATGTGGGGGTGGTTTTTTTATATCCTGGCTTGGTTACACACTCTAGATGTCTTTAAGTTAGTTATTGTAAGCTACGAATACACACATTTCACTCTGATTTTAATTGTAGCTTTTTTCTCAACAACTGACATTCACAGGAACTGCAATTCACCACCGCTGCAGAGCTGAACTTCAAAGACTCTGATGTTGTATGAGGAAAAAAAACCACCATGCTGCTGCAGAATTTCACGTTTTCAAATATTGTTTCCTTATAAAGCAATGTGAATCACAGGAGTCTACTGAAGTCAGCAAAACAAAACCTTTAGAGAAATAAATAACATGTTATGTTCCTCATCTCTGCAGTTAGAGTCACTCTGGACCCAAGAGAAAACAAAATAACATCAAGGTCATTTTCCTTTATCTCTATTTTTACATTTTTGTTCTTGGTTGAAAATAAATTCACAGGGACTATGAAACAAGATACAGCATGCGTTTGTTCACCTGCTTTCAGATGTTTATACATACAGCATGGAGGTAGCAGGCAATGTGGAACAGCCAAAACAATGAAATATTTTTTAATAAAATGTGTCTATAAATAAGTGAATTATTGTAAATTAAAAGATAAAGTTGCAAGTGTAAATCTCATTTAGAAATTACAGGTACTTAGCAGTATCAACTTCAGCAATATACCTTCAATGAAATCCTGCAAGCCTATTTAAAGTCTATTATGGCTGGTAACATCAATCTGCCAAGCTGCAGAGTGCTAAGCTCCACTAAAGATTTACACCTATAAAATTAGCTACTGGTATATTTGAATTAAACAAACCGCGTTTCTTCATTTAGGCAACTACAGACATGAGGCACATGTGGACAGGCAATAATGCAGAATTGTCACAGAGCCTCTGATACTTGCTTTGCCTAAAGAAAGACTGAAGTCTGGATTCCACTCTCTTGATGGTTTTTAGTCTAGATTTTCATACCTTCCACTCAAAATTTCACTTCTTCCCCAATAATTACAAAAGTAAAAGCCATATTCCCACTGCAAATGCTCACAGGAATACGAACACTACAGGAGGATCCTGAAAAATCAATTTATGTAAAATATTTTAAAGGTACACCCATGTCCCCACGCATAAGCACGCACACACAAATACAGATACGTATAAAGGGATATACACGAAGCTATTTTCAATAGCTGTACCCACTAAGATTCACCAATGACCAAATGAGTCTCTGTCTCCCCTCTAGGGGAACAAATGACAACTTCTGGAATTGCAAATAGGTGGCAGGCAGACAGGTGGCAGCTAAGTATACTTGTCCTGAAAAAAATAGTTAAAGGTTAAAAAAAAAGTGTTGCACTAGCTCTGCAGAAAATAAACACCACCTTATATCCTGAAACTGCAAAGCAATCACAACCAAATTTTAACCTTAATTATAAGTATTCTTCATTTTTCAGATTTATCCACATATAATTTATCTTCAGTAATTACCAACCAGCAGAAAATGTTTTGTAAAAATTAAGCAGTTAGAAGCATTTTAAATCTATAATAATCATTTCAGTTTGAGAAAAAAAATGAAAATCTTGGTAGTAGTTTGATAATAGTTGGCAACTTTTACTCCTAGAATAAATCTGAAGGTTTAAAAATAAATATTCAAGAGCATTAATTTGTTTCTAGATGTGTGCGTGCAAGTAAAACAGCAGCCATAATGTGGAAATTTGAGTCACATTTTGCAACTAATTGGAAGCAGATTAGAATTCTGCCTCAGGGGAACATTGTCAAACTAGAAGCTGGAGCAAATGAAGAAAGAGGTGAAAGCATCGTGAAGAGCTGACAGATTTACAGTGCTCAAGGCAATAAACGGGTACTAGATGAAAATGAATGTGCTTCACTGTACTGCATGCAGTTTTCAGTCATATCTCAGCAATAACAGCATACAGCCATGAAACAATTATTTTCAGTGAGATGGTGAAGAAAAGAGTAAGAGTGCACAATACACTACTCAAGCTGCATGCAAAATTAGACAGAGAGAGAGAGAGAGAGAGAGAGAGAGAGAGAGAGAGAGAGATCACCAACAGTGGTACAAGAATGATCAAATTGGTCATACTGGGCCCTGTTTTGCAACCTGGACTCATCTCAAGTACGGCTTACACAGACATAATGCAATGAACTACCTGAGTTGAGAAAAGAGCTGTAAGCCCTTTCTCACTGTGAGCAAGAATCAAAGCACTAAGCTCATAAGAGGAAAAAAAAATTGCACAGATTTTATATTTTTTAAGCTAAGAATAGCAGAACACTGCAAACAGATAAACCAGAGGCAGGAGGAGAAAATCCTTTTAGCAGGCGATTAGGAAAGGTTGGAGGGTAATATAAAAATGAATATGAAGTGTGGAGGCTAATATACCAATGCTGTAATGTGAACAGCTGCTAGCTTTCTCCTTCAATGTTTGGCATCTGGTGCAGCATCACAGGAAAGATTGTTAAAGAATCTGGAGATGAAATGTAAATATAGACTATTAGCCAAAACTCAACTGCTGTATTTATAAAACAGTAGCAGCTCTTTTCTCATACGTGTGTGATTTTATATATATGCACATTTATACCTCCTCCCAATATATGTAAGTACACATAGATGTACGTACACACATACAATCCTGTCCTTACAGCAATGAGTAACAGTATTACATGACACTGCACCTTGGTACTGGCTGAAGTGGGTCAGAATATGAATTTAGTTTTTTAGTAATGCTAGACGTGGAACCACCGCCTTCATTGTTCTCAAATTGCAGCAATGTTTCCCCTCAAATTCCGTAATTCAGCACAACTGAACAAACACTACCTAGCATTAAAAGCAGGGCAAAAATTAATCAGTAAAACCTGGTATCAGATATGTTCCATGTATCCAGAAATGCTCTTGGAATATTAGATTCTTATCATCAGTGCAAACTAACTAGAGAATTTCCTGGACATTTACTAAATCACATTTAAAACTTCTAACAGCAAAATAAAGTTAACCGAGTTATGTAATGAAGTTCATTTCTAACTGTATTCATTTCTAATACCTTTTGTCACAGAGATAGAGATCTAGTTTCACTCCCCTCCTTCAAAAAGAAAGAATTGACAAGAACATGAAACCCTGAAACATGCAACTACTGCCATGACTCCACAGCTACAAGCCTATAATAAAGCACAGATTTGATAGTACTATCCATGTAGTGTGGCAAACCACACACAAATAAACAGTTCTCCACGAAGAATGAAAACCCAAAGGCCAAACCCTTCCAATTCCAACATTATTGTTGCTTTTAACATAAGCCATCCACAGAAATCAGCCAAGGAGGCGACAGGAAATCCAAAAATAATTTGGTCTGGCTCTACACACTATAAGGAAGATTGCAAGTTGCTTTTCACTCTTCTTACTGGTTGAGGAAAGCAGTGAAAACTGTAAAAGCTAAGCTTATGTAACAGATGCCTACACTGCCACTCCTGCGACAGATGTATTTCTACCATGGTTCAGCACAGTATCACTGAAATTCATCAATGAAGGTGACACTTTGAGTAGTGTGAATTTATGCTGGGGGGATGGTACCCACTTAACAAAACCTCAAATTAATTCAATGGCTAAAGCAAAATTGACTAAATACGTGCAAAATCAAACTGTCCAGTGCACACAGTTAAAGAGGCCAGATGTGCCTCAAAATTTCCTGGGAAACTACACTTAAACATGGCACTTTCTTTTATCAGAATGAAGAAGGTGAACTCTAGGAGTTTATAAAAGTGTGACCAATTGGAGCTTACTCTTCTGTTGCTAATTGAAGCACACGCACACATAAAAAGAGCCAGTTTCTGAGGGCAAACTAAAACCATACTTTTTATATTCCACGGCCACATGACACAAAACAGAATCAAACTCACTGGTAGAAACTTGACTGGCAACCAAAGATCAAGCTATTATTTCAAACTGTTAAGGGAAAGCAATAAAATTGCTACCAGGTCTCCTCATGTTACTCTTCAATAAAAAGAAGCCATGAGGGAAATAGGAGGAAAAGAAAACACATCAAAACCTCTGAAGTTCCTTCAAGTAAAAATACACTTCTGTGGCATAATGCCATCTGCTTCTTGGATAACATGACAAGACAATTCAACAACTAGGATACTAGTGTTTCGAAAACACCAAGTAATCACAATCAATAGAATTCAGCTTGCTCTTTTGACTGCAAAAACTGCATTCACATGCCACTATTGGCATACGCTTCAAACATCCCCATGAGGACATTTTTCTTGTGTTATTATATGGTGGAGATCTGCAGGAGACAGGAACACCTCGGCCAAGCTGGGCTTGTGCCCAGGAATAAGATTTAGACTAGGAAGACTAAAAAACTAGAAGAGGAGGGGAGAAGATAAGAGAACCAAATGTTCAGTTTGGGCTTTTTTTCTCTTTTTTTTTCCTGAAGATTGACAAGTCAAAATGGTGCAAGATTTATCACAAAGGGCATACAACTCAATATAGCAAGCCTTCACTTCAAAATTACTGAAACAGAGAGCTTCACATTTAATTCCTAATGGCTTTGATCTGAATAAGCCCCAGTGGACATTACAGGTAGATGCTAGAAAAGTTGATCTCTTAATTTTGTGATTTAGCAGTATTTGCCTACTTCACAGAATCACAGAATGTCAGGGGT
>NW_009729963.1:0-19439 GCF_000703405.1 Apaloderma vittatum | reverse complement strand
CCTCACTACTTGGTCATCCAGACCACACTTAACTTATTTCAACACATCTGAAAATACGCACTGAGCTCTAAGTTCTAATGCCTGGGAAATCTATTATCTTTTCCAATTGCAAGGAAAACCCTGCAAATTCAACTGTCACTGTTGGATTCCATAGACTTTTATTTTTCTAGTCACATTAAGTACTGAACACATTTACCACTTCTTTGTTGCTCCCATTACAACACAAAAAATACTTCTCCACACTAAACTTTATTAACAAACTATCTTCCTGGTATGACTTCCTATCATAATGTCAAAGATATCTCCTTCATTTCAAGTATTATTTGAGGGTTTTATTGTTGAGTGGGGGAGGAAGGAAAAAAAAGGAAAAAAAAAAAAGAGGGGAGATTATTTTGGTCTAGCTACTTAAAGCCACAAGAGCTAAAATAAAGTTCTAGAACTATGTGGTTTGCCTGGGAATTTTGTTGTTTTCGTGGCAGAGAAGGGAGATTGCATTTTGTGCGTTTGTTTTTTTGGTAATTTGTCCATGAGCAATGATAAGCCATTCTTGCTAAAGAATCTCGAGACACTACTGCCATGACAATCCAAGTAAATACAGCTAGCAACTCCCACAGCAAAGATTACCCTCTATTTCTGGTTCTACAGAGACAGGAATATGAATTTCAAATCAAGTACTTAAAAAACTAAGGCTTTTGCTTAGTTTTCTATTGCGAAGAAACCACTTCAACCCAACAATTCATACTGGCATCAAAATTAAGGAAAAAAGTATACAAAAATAACGTTTTCTTTTTAAGTTTTCATATGTTGTGCTGTCAGTACATTGACCTAAACAGCAACACAACAACACAGAAATTTACTCTTAAGGTAACAAATTTGGATGCAAAGTAAGGGTGGCATTGGGGGAGGAGAATGAGCTGCACTGCTCCCACACTTGGACAAGAAAAAAAACCCTAAACCTGCTAAACTCTCCATCCCAAACAAATCATAGTTGACTTAGAGACTAAACTCAGATAGCTTTGAAACTTGCCTGGAGATCAACATGTCGGGTTAACGCAAGTAATTGAGACTTAACAAAACAGAAAACAGTTACGAGCTACAGACAAGAGCTTGTTCCCACTGTAATAGCCGTCTCGATTTCATACACGAGGTAGCTTACACACATCAGCCGGCTCGATTACAGCAGGGTGGCTCAAAGCCGCTGCAGCACGGAGCAGAGCAATCTGATTAGCCGGGCTCTAAAGGGATTAGCAGCTGATGAAACGCTGCAACCAGAGCTCCTGCAGACGGCCTGCCTTCCGAGTAACTCTTGTTCTCAAACCCCACGCTGCTTGCAGATGAGCCAAGAAAGGCTGCAGGCAGATTTTGCCTTTTTCTGCAATCAGACGCATTAGATATTTCAGAGCTACGTGGCAAACACAGTGTTTACAAGAGCTTGTAAGGGACGCACGTCTCCTACTCTACCCTTGCAAGATATCTTTAGGGCAGGGCCAGCTGCAGCTGAGAGGCTTCTCCACCAGGGCCACAATGGAAAGAAGCTTCTGAAAAGCAGACTTTTCCCACCTCCTAGCTGCAGCCAGTTTGAAGCTTAACCTTCTCCATCTCATAACTCTGCCCAAGACAGACTTATAGTTCCAGTTAAACTGAAGAGATTTTCATCCACACTACTGAACCCCTCAAGAGGTGGGGCTCCTGTTTTGCAACGTACAACTCACATTCTTTCAACAAACTGCTTTTTCAGTTGACCATAATCTTGCACAAGGCACTGCTGAAAAAAGATCTGTGTATCAGATTTGACTTCAATATACAAAAGGGGGTGTCCCTTCTGCTCGGGCTAGTGATGGTCTTAACGTGCTACAGAATTTAAAGTTGAAAACACTCAGAATAAATGATTCTCCCGAAATAAAAAAATCATAGTGCTTGTCAAGTTGCCATTGGAACTCAACATACGGAATTAAGATTTTCAGCTCTGAAAGAATGCAACAGAAAGCCAGCAGCCCTCCCTAGATGGTTCCTGCAGCTGTGGCACTCCATTCCCAGTGGTTCCTCAACTGCTGAAAGCGTTATGCTCTGAGAGATTTTCACCCCTTTCAGGAGCAAGAGTGAAAAGGCCTTTTTATATGTATCAGTTTAGACTGCTTAGCTACGACCAGTAGTTGAGGTATCACATGTCTGCACTTGGATGCAGTTGTGTGTTACACCAGGTAAACAGTCAACACCTAAAATGGTAGTAAAAGGCTACAGTATCAAATAAAACAATTACACTGGAAGTGTAGATAAACACCAGAACTGGAACTTTCAACACTGTACTATGGGGAGTCACATTGCTTCCACTGTAATCAAACAGACATTTCTTTCCTGGCTACAGGGAAAGCAGAATTAAAGACGACAAGTATATTCTAGCAGCTTTTTTTAGACATAGTAAAATATTCCGATCTTAGCAAGAAATATGTTAACAACAAAGAACCCAACTGTCTGTTCTTCCCATGTAGAACCTTGCTCAATCAAATTCACCTGAAAGGATTCTCTACTGGAAAGGCTGGAAATGTAGCTTCCAAGGATGCAACGGGCGATGAATATGAGAAACAAAACACATGAGAACAGGGCAATCAAGTGGAATTTACTTTGCTGTAACATGGAAAAAACGAAAAGGGCGCATCCCAAGTAAAACACATCTTCGCACTCTCAGTAAGCATTTCTGGTGAGATTTTGCCCCTTCACCATTATATGACGTGGTGCATGGATGCAATGCAATAGACTCATTTCAGCAGTACTAACTTTCAGTCACTGAATACATCACGATACAGTTAGATCCAGCTGCCTAAATTAGAGAAAGTGATATTTAGAAATAACCTATCACTTCTGTTTTCAGCAGAAAAATTGTTTTGTTTCAAAAGAAAAGAAAAAAAAAATATTGACTTTGAGAGTAATCCTCAGTCGAGTTGTTTATTTTTGGTTACCTTGCCCACCCACTAAATGTTTCATATAAATTCTTCTGAGCAAATGCATGGTTCTTTTTTTTTTTTTTTCATTGTTTCATGTCTCATATTTATCAGCAAATTAGTATTTTGAAATTTCAACATCTTCTCAAGCTATTTTTCCTCTATAGTCATAATAGAATACCTGGAGCTGGCCGCTCTTGCTGAGAGAAATAAGCACATACTTCTAATAACATAATCCTTGTCACTCCTGCAAAGGACAGAATCTTTTGTTAGCCCTTACAGGTCCAAGAAGAGTCCCAACTCTTCAAGTCTATCAGTTTCTAAATGGTTGTACAAATATTGGAGCTTTTCTTATAAACTTGGGTTAACAACGACCTGCTGGCAATTGGCGTCTTTATACAGACAGCCCGTGACACATCATTTAAAATAAACCTTGAATAGTAGAATTCCTTCTTGTGTGAAGAAAACACTGATCAAGTACTTCCATTCTTCTCTACACATATGAGACTAGCTGTGATGTGAGAAGGGAGACAAAAAAAACCCCCACAACACAGTATATTCAGCTTTTTCTTTTATATCTCAAACACATTTGGGAAGGGGAGTCAGAAGAGACCACTGTCAACTACTGGAATGGTCTGCAAACCATGGTAAGTAGTCTGCAGAATAATATTAAGACAGTGCAGAGAAATAACAATTAAAAAACTGGAATGAAGTGCAATCCACAGGAATCACGGGAAAGAAGTGCCCCAGAGGTGAAAAACAAGTAACCTGGGTTGTTCTCAACTGAGCTACATAAATCATTCACTTTCATCTCCTATTCACTCCCTGGAAACGAACCAGAAATCCTAATCCAATAGCCAGTTAAAAAACCTATACAGCCCAGCTGCAAGTGCACAATATATGTGTTTTTTCCAGTTCAATCTTCTATCCATCAGCTCCTATTATGACTTTATTACTACAAAGAAACTTAAACTACAAGCATCTCCTCCCTGTGATAGTAAAAATTAATTATTATCCTTAAATCTTACCGATGCTGCTTGTGTCACTGTTCATTGTTGCAGCATGTTGAGAAGGCGGCACGATTCCAACCTCCTCCAACTTTTCAGCCTCTGTCACTCTTACTCAAACACCTACAAGATAAGTGGACAAGCGGCCCACTCCAACGCAGCTTCCAGCTTTACGTGTAGCTCCTGCTGGGCACTGCTATTTTCTCCATCATATATTACACCGAGCAGCAGTCTTCCAGCTACTGCATCGTTCTGAAAATCCAGGATCAGTTTTCTATTGCATTTTTAGGATCTTGTTTTCTAAAATTCAAGCCATAAACTAAAAAGCATGACTTTAGAAGATTTATGACCCCATGTGAGAGTTCACTGGTCAGTGAACTCCATCATTTAGCATCTTCAATATCGGACATTCTCAGTGTGGCCCTCAGCATGTTTCATCTCCTATCTCTTCATGAAATAAGAAAGAAATTACTCTTGCAGAAATCACCAGAAGTTTTTCTGTTCTTCACTAACAATTACTTGTCTATCTATCAAACAGTATTTCATGCTCATGCCCTGCATGAGAGTCAACCACACTGCTAGGACTGTGGCCACCTGTGCTAGCTGTACATATGAATTTCAGGTTGCCTTCCCAAATTCCAGACAGGACTACTGAGATTGCCCAGGAGCCACCCACCTGCAAGGAAAATGCTTTTGGTGATCATGGCGTCCTAAACAGAGACTTCAGTTAAACTGTTAAAGGATATGCTTCATGTAGGGTCACCAAGATGACCCCAGTCTCCATTGCCAAATCTCTTGATCTGTGATCTTTCTCTATCTTGTGTGATTCTTAACTGAGAAAAGGAGGAACTGAACATTCAGAAGGTGCCTTTAACTGCTGACAGCTCAGGGAGGGGTGAAAGAAGGAAGCTTAGCTCAGTAGGGCTTGTAGCTTATTAAACACAACTAACACTTGTCCCAGGGTAAACGAGTTTTCTACAAATTGCATAAGTATTTTTTTTTTCAAAGCTTCCACTCTAAGTAAAAATCCGTAGTTACTTGATACAAACAGAAACAAGCTGCAGTTGCTTTACTGCTTTATCAGAATGAAGATATCCAACAATACACCACCGCTCTGACATGAAGGGGCAGAGATTTTTAGCACATTTGACAACTCCAAAGATTATTCCAAAGTGATCAATTTCACCAGAGAAATGCTGTACTTTTCTACAACTTACATACACAGAATGTTTAACATCAAAGCATATTTTAGTTTTAGCAGGCCAGGTCATTTTCTCATGGATTTTTTTTCATTTTATAAATTCTAATTATTGTGACAGTTTTCGCTTAAAATATAATCCCATCAGTTTGATGCTGGTGAATCAAAGAGCTTGTCAGAAGACAAAAAAGAATGCGTTTCATCTTCTCTCATCTCACTTTAAGTGCATAACAGCACCTGCAGCTTTATGCAAACGTGCAATGGCTTTGCTGTCGCCATAACAGTTTCTGCTTTTATACAGAAGGGAAGCTACATGAGGAGTCAAAAAGCCTGAACTACACTGAATGGCACAACAAAACCACACACTAGAGGAGGAACGATGCTTCCACATCATTATAAATGGATCATGAAAACGAAGACTACAAGGTGCTTTTAATTTTGATTTTAGAAGCTTTCACAAAGGCATGGTTCCCGTCTTCAGTGCCCTACAGAATACAAACCAACATTTTGATCAACGTACAAGAACACCCAAGTGAAGCCCATCAAGAGGAAGGGTGGAAACAGCACTGTGCTACACAGCTGCTCCCACAGATCTACAGCTCCACACAGGATAGCATCATGTGAAACTCTGTAAAAAGCTCATATTTATAGACATTTGCGAAAGAAAGCCAAAGCTCCACCATTTCCCAACTTCAATTTGTAGCATAAATATGGAAGTAACATCTGTTGGAACCACAGAGCTGATCCTAGTGAAACAGAACAACAAGGAAGTCTACCAGGAATAAATTCAACAGCAACAGTATTCCAGCATTCAGGATACCGTAAGACAATTTAATAAACTTCCTTAAAGCAAAGTTTAGATATTAAGTGCAATAACTGAGAACAGACACTTGGCATGTCATTTTTGTCACAGGTGTCATCTAAATAATTCAGAAAACCCATCAGAAGTAGGGGAGTATTGAAGAAGAATATTGCAACAGATTTTAGATAGCGTTTTTCAAGTTCTATTATTTCCTCTCAAAGTAGAAGCAATTCTAGGTTTCTACAACTGACATTAAAACGGCCATGAAACAATAGCCTAATTTCCCAGGTGAGATTTTGGCTACTGCCAAACAAAATCATCCCCTATGCCCAGTCCACCATTTCCACTAGAATTTGTAACACAGCATGGTGAGGCAAGGAATGATCCAGCAAGCCAGGGCAAGAAGAAAAGAATGGGAAAGAAGACAGCAGACCGATGAGGTGGGTCAAACCTACATGTTTCCAAAAAAAGGGAGAAGGTAAACATAAAAATCTGCATGTAAAACTAGATCTCTTCTCTACTATAAAACAACTACCAGCAACTCACAAGAAGCCGCATTTGCTCTAGTTACACATATAGGCTTTGCTCCCAATAAACCGCATGTCTGCAAAGTAGCCATTTAAAATAGGTTAATGTTATTTAATTAAACATGAGGCAAAGGAAGTAAGTTTACAGCATTTTAAAAGAAATTCCAGTCTAGCGAAACCAAGGAACCAAAATCTAAAGTTTTTCTTAATTTTTCATTCTTCACTATGATCACAGATAAAAAAAAAGAAAAACCCACCCCATGGCACTAGTCCACCCATCCAGTACCAAGAACAGAAATGTGACAAATTGAGCTTCAGTATCCAAGCCCAAATGGAATCACAAGTGCACAATTAGCAGCTGCAGCCCAGGCTTGCCAAATACTTCCCCTGCTTTTTTTTCTGTCTCAGTTAAAAGAAAACTCCTATGCCTGATCACACTGTAATCATACTGCAATGCAGTTTTGAAGACATTACAAGCAACAAGGAGTTGTCAAAACTGACCTACATGGAAAATCTGAATGCACAAGCTATCTGTGAAATAACTGGGTTAAGGGATTCAAGTGGAAATGACAGAAGCTGCGGAGCTCCGGGACAACAAATCTTCTGTGGTTAAATCTCGTAACTACCATGTACCTAGAATTTTCACAGGCTTTGACAAAGCCAAAACCAAAGAACCTTCACAAGAGAAGAAAATAAACAAAATATATTGCTTCAAAATGAAAGCAAGAGGAATAAAACCAGTTGTAAAAGATGCTAAAGAAAGACAGTGCCTTTATAGCTACGAAAGCAGATATCTGAGAGCACCACTGCCAGGTCTGGAAGAATTACAGGTTTGCAGAAAGCTGCAGAGCTGGACTTATTGTCTGGAGACGTATACAGTGACAAACATAATCTATTAGATTTCCCAACTACATTTTTTTTTTAAGAGAAAAAGATGACAGGAACATGAAATTTGTCATCTATACATTACCGTGGACAACTAATTGTCCAGCACTTCCAGTACGTAATTTCTAATGTTTGCTGATTCAAGAGCGAAAGGTATATTAATCAGCAGCTCACAGATTAATTAGTCACAGTAGGCTCTTTCATAATCCAGCCAAAAATAAAACACACGTGGCTATCTATATGCTGATAAGAAAATAACAAAAGAGTGATGGGGTTTACTCACTTTTTAAAATACTTGATACAGATATAGGGTCAACACGTTAAAGTTCACCAAAAACTACTGGAAGTGGGTGTTGAGTGCTCTCAAAACATGTCAGGTGGAACATACCACTATCAAGCCAATCCACAAAAATCTGTCAGAGGACTAAACTTGTATTTCCAGTGCTAGTCAAAATTCATTGCCTTATACCTCGTCTCTTGATGTGGCTCTTGATGCCTCTGGGAACACTTCTTACTGCAGGCAGCATAAGGCAAACTATATTAGGACAAGACTCAGCTGAAACAAGTGGCAAAAGAAAGACACAAGCAGCTTGAAAGAATTCTGCAAATTTACCCCACTGCTACTATTTTTGGCATCAGTAAGGCATGAAATGTTAGGGCAATGAAATCTGCAAGTTAGGATTATTCTGCTTTTCTCAAAGTATTTAGTCTAGTGTTAGTGAAACAAGGAGCAAAAGAATGGCAGAGATGTGCTCTGCTGAATACACCACCACCACTTCTAAACAACCTTGGCAAAATACACAAATGTGATACCTCAGCTACTTTATGCTTTTGTTTCCATATGATAGCTTCCACTGTAGTCATAAAAATTACTATTTTATCTCTAATGAAGGCTGAAGGAGGCTGGAATAAGCTTCTGTTGTCAAGATTACATCCTTTTTAATACAACGAGAAGAACTGCTTTGCTCAAGCGCTAAGACATTGGTTCCAAATTACTGCCACCACTATTTAGTTTTCTAATAATTGCTTAGGGGAAAATGAAGACATTTCTATAGCTGACAACAGAAGCATACATTTACAAAGCTGAAAGGGAAAATGATAGGTCTGATGATAAGGTGATATCCTATCTAGTGTGCTCGCTATGTTTTGCAGTAGATCAGAACGAAGGACAGACACGGGAGGTGGCCCAGGACGACTCCTGGAATTCCTGCCAGCCAGGGAGGACGCAGCCCAGAGCCAAGGACGCAGAATCCGGTGAGTCACAGGCTTGTCCTCTGCAGGAGGCGAGGGTAATACACCAAATTTAGACAAAAGAAATAAAAAACCTAATTCTCAAAATATTTTCTTACATAAATCCCTAAATCATTCAGTCAAACGCAACCTTAAAAAACTCCATGACTTGATAAATTAGTCGAAGAATCTGACATCCTTTTCTCTCTCTGAATGTCTGCTGAGCTGTCAGCTATTGGTTTCTGCTAAGCCTGGCACTGATGTAGCGGAAAAATGGTGAATAAATACTTGTCAGTAATTTATTTCCTCTAAATTAGCAACATATATATATTCCACACTTTTGTCAGTAGCTTATGTCTCCAGGACCTAAAAATACAGAAATCTTACAGTTTCTTCTCCACTACAGTGTAACAGTATCCCTTTAAATAAGCCTTTTAAATGCAAATTATCACAAAATCTTACCTCAAATCCTACTTCAATATTTAAACAACTCTAAGGCTCTGAGTTTCACTGGAGTTTTTAAAGTTAGTTGCTTTTGCAGGACTAGCATATAATAAAATACTCTAGTAATTTCTACATTCCCTGTTAGGATACGAGGATACCACCTTTTGCACCTTTAAATATGAATTTAAAAAGCCTCACATTGCTCTCCCACAGCACAAAACTTCCCACTTCTTACGCACCATCTTTAAGAATTTGCTCGAGTAATTGTCAGATTCCTACTGAAGTCTGTTCTTTAATGTGGCATATACTTGTTCATACTGAAATAGTAATTCTACTCACAAGACTTTACAAAAAAATTACTCAAAGCTGCAGTGAAGCATGGAAGTCCAAACAAGAAACAGCTGATAAATATGTAGTTATTTATTTACTGTTCAACACATGTGAAAGCTCCCTTCTTAATAAAAACTTCAGGTGTCATATGAAAATATACACAAATTAGATTTCCATGCCCCACAAACATTTTGTTTGAAACACACATTCTAAACAACCAATTCAAAGCCAAGACTGTAAGCGTGCTAAAGCATGTGCCAGTTACAAAACTTGAAGTTGTTCTTTTTTAAAACCAGGAACAAAGACTTGCCTTCATCCCACACCACACTGGGCAGCTGCTACAATCAGCGCTTCAAAAAAAGTGTCAACTCAAAAGCACATTTCCAAAATGTAGAGTTATGCATCTATTAACATCAGCTGATGTGATGCATGACTTCAGCGGAGCGGTGCTACAGGTTGTGCTCTTCCTACAAGTTCTCAGAAATTTCAGATACCTACAGAATCCACAAAATACAACTTTTTAAATATTTACCCAGGAATATTCTTTCAACTGCGTGCTACAAGGCCGATTTGTGAATAGTTTCGTTTGGTGTTTTTAGTACAATTGCATCTATAGGGTAAGCTGCTCTTCAAAAAAGTCTCAAAATTCTTCAAGGAAAAATATCTCAGACATAAATATAGATCTTTCATTACAACCACCAAAGTATAGTTAGTAATTATAATGACGAAGATTTTTAGCCAAAAGCAAATAATATTTCACTGCACCCGAGGCTTGTTTTGACAAGTTTCTGAAACAAATACCTAATCACTGTCATATCAACCAGTGCTGCCACCCAAAAACATTAAATCTCAGCCTCCGTGCCCTTCCTTTTCTTTGTGCTGACGAGATTCTTTTTTTGCCATGCCGCAAGCAGACGAAGAATAACCTTCCTCATAGCTCCCAGGAAACTCTCCAGCTGGATTCGCACACTAATCCAATTTGGGCCAAGTGCTACGCAGTCTTGCGGCAGCAGCACGGAAGGTTAAAATCTGAACTTCAGCCTAGAGGGACAGCTGTGATTGTTGGATCACAGTTTTTCCTAATTAAACCAGAATAACACTTCATAAATGGCACCGAATGTGTCTTTTCAAGTACTTAAAAACCGATGGAGAATCACTTCTCTACTCTTATTTACGAAGCTAACACCCTCTACATCAACCAGACTTTCCCATCCAAGTATCTTCAAAAGATTGTCCGCTATTTTAAGAAACAGTGCAGAATTCAAGCATCTGTGAAAAAAAAGAGATGTCTTGGTAAAAAAAAGAATAGAAAGTGTACAGAAAACAAGTTGAAAGGAGGTTGATCACATACAGAATATATGTTTTTTTCACCTTGGCTTTGTTCTGTTTTTCATTAAGCAAGAAAACCCTTCAAGTTCCTGGGTAGGGGTTTTTTGTTTGTTTGTTTGTTTGTTTTTATTTGGGGTTTGTTGTCTTTTTTTGCCTAAAAAAATCACCGTTATCTGGTTTGGGAAAAGCAGCTGACAAGTGCACAACACTGAAATGAAAATACTCATTTACATCTTATAAGGATACACAATTACTGAAAAGCAAGGGGGGAGAAAAAAAAGAGAAAAATACAAACCTTGAAATAAGCAAGTCTCATAGTGATTCCAGTGCCATGTTAAAAAAGCAGTTTTCTGCACAGTGTTTTATCCATTAACATCGGTGACGTTAATTGTCCTTACCACGTTCCAATGCGAAACCTCTCAAAGGAACCAGCGGTCTTGGAGTCAGCAACTCTAGTTATTTTCCAGTGGTAACTTTACGCTGCTCACATTAGAGATCTACCATTGTTAAAATGACCAAGAAGGACTAGAAAAGAGACAGTTTGCCATATCAGAAAGAGAGCCACTGGTATCGATATGAAAATAAAAGCAGTGAGATGAAGTAACTGCAAACCAGAGTCATGGATAAGGAAGTGACTGTCAACGAATTCCCATCGATTCTAGTATTTTTGAAAAGGAAGATGCAAGTCTTGATTCTTCCTAGCTATTTCCAAACATTATGACTAAAATAGGTCATTGTGTAGCACAACATTCTTGCAAAAGGAGTAGGTGGGGGAAGAGAGGGGACGACTTTTGCAGTTTCACTATCAGTTATCATTTAAACTTACTACGATGAAAAAACAGGACACGGTTTTGTAATTGAATATGCAAAGTGTTATCAGGTAACTCTTCTCAAAGGTAAAGGCAAGACAACAGCCAAGTCAAGACCACAAATATTAAGGCCTAAACAAAACAGACTAAAAGGCACAGGATTAAAAGGATGAAGTCAGCAGTTTCAGAGTTACATTGCACTGCAAGGCATCTCAGACATCAGTACTCATCAGAAGGTAAACCAGCATGCAAACATACACTGGAATCAACAGAAAATCTTGAGGATGAGGAAAGTTGGAGAAGAAAAAGATGGAAAGTCCTCAAAAAGTACAAGGAAGTTTGAATAAAATTGAAAATTAAATTACTAACTGTGTCTGAAAATAATAGTTATAACATAGGCAGCCCAAAGCTACACTGCTTCTGAAGAAAACTTCTCCCCGGTGAAGCTCTTAAGCCATGCAGACTACTCAGAAAGAAAGCAAGGATGCAGTCCTAAACCAAGCATCATACTGGGAGAGAAGAACTGGTCATGCCAGCATCCAATTATGCTGGAGTGCAATAGTCCTACAGAAAAATCAATCAAAAAGCTGTGGAAAATGGTTTTAGGCAAGATTCAGACTTCTGCTGCACTGAGCTGTGTTACAGTGCACATCAATAAGCCCTCTCCTCTCCTAACAATACTCCTTCCAAAAATAAACTCACTATAATCACCTACAGCAAACTTCCCCTTTACAGTATGCATTTCAGGTTAACTACTTTTTACAGTCTGATCTAAAGTCATCTATACTGTAAAAATAAAGATCAAGGTTCTTGTTACCACCTCTTCAAAACACCTTCTTTCAAATTTCCATAAAGTTGTTTTTTGTCTTGTTGGAGTGGACATAACCCTGGTGGTAAAAGTAGTGACTTAAGTTTCACAATATCCACCACCTCCTCAACCAGAGATGCAGCACTGCAATCTCTTTCAGGATGCTGTACCACATCTTTCAACTACACAGGTAAGTCCAAAAATGCAAAAAAATAATTCTTTACTAGCCCTCAGGCAAAAAAAAAAGGAAAAAACAATGAAAAAATTAAAAAATGCCTACTCTTGCTGCCTCTCTCGCTGTCACAACCTTCTGAACATATTTTAGCAAAAAGCAAATGCCAAGGTTGATGTTTTTTGGTTTTGTTTGTTTAGGTGGGAAGAAAAGATGCAAGTACCATGTCTTAACTTGAAAGGCCTCATTGCAATGATTAAAAGGGCTAGTTACTGTGGCTGAGGGAGACCGGATAAAGTAACCTGGATGGCTTCTTCCAGTCATAAGGTATAGATGTTTTATTTTTTTTATTTATCTATTTAAATAGAAATAGCCCATAAAGAACTACATCAAGATATTTAAAGTGATTGGACAACAGTAATGTCTGCAGCACAGGAAGAAACAAAAATAATTTAAAACAACGTTAAAGTAACCTTGTTACTTCAAACCAGGTCAGATTTGCTTAAAGCTACATTGATTTCACAATATCTGCATAGAATCACATAAAAAATAAATGAAAAAAGCTCACATTGTTTCACATCTTTACTACCAACCAGAGTCTAAAGATATTTCACTGGTTTCGTTTTGCTGTTAGAATCAATTTCCTGATCTTAAAGATCATTACAACTATTGGCCTTTACTCAGCAAATTTTTAAAAGCCCCTCAAGTCTACTACAGACGTACCACGCCTACACTCCTGTGTGCTCCAACAGCTTAACTGACCATCTTCAAATGCCACAAATGGGAACAAAACCAACAAAAAATATCATTAAAAACCCATAATCCAAAGACAAAACAGAACTACCTGCTAACTTCCTCACTAGGAAAAGCAATCACAGCAAGCCCTCTGCAAAACCTCAGGTGTGACCTGTCTATCCTGAACACCTAAACATTTACACAGTTCAGACAAACAAGCTTCAAGCTTTTATTGCTGACAAATTTGAAATAGTTGACAAAGCAACCCGTCGGTAAAAGCAGGTCAAAAACTACACTGGCTAATTCAATTTAACTTGAAATGTTTAAGTTACAGCTTACAGCCTGTATGTTAAATACACCACATGCTTTTACAGATTCTTGAAGTTACTACACACAGAAAACCCCAGACTTCTAAGGCTTTCAACTGGACACCTTGCTGCTTTTTCTCATTTTAAAGGAATAGGTATCACATCACAGAAAATATGAGCTACTTCATATAACACAAGAAAAGCCAAACACTGTAAAATTTGCATGAAAACTTGCACTGCAGGAACTAATTAGACTTGACTACACCTAAGGCCACACTTACTTTTACTGGAACAATGACTATGCTCAGAAAAATTGCCTTCATTTGTACGCAGTTAACATCAGCTTAATTGCAAATAGATACTAATGAAGATGTTTATAAATTTTATGCACTATTATCGTACAACTTGTTCTGTAACTGGCAGAAACAAGTTTGGTTTTCTAGACATCAGTGGCTATCACTTCCTACCAGGTAGTAAATCTTCTCCAAGTCATAAAGTATAGCTGTTTTAATTTTTTATTTATTTATTTAAATAGAAATAGCCCAGAAAGAACTACATCAAGATCTTTACAGGTCTTCCTGAAAAGTGTCCTGGTCAAAAGCCTCACAGCAAAGGGACTGAATGTTAATTAGCAAATGGACCCTATTAGACGTCATCTTAGACAGAACCTTCTGATTTGTTATTTTTTCCGATGGAAATTGAGTTCACATGCTGCCAAACTGCTCCATGATGTCAACAAAAGCCCAGTAAATGAGAAAAAATGAGAGATTTGTGTACAAAATGGAATTCAGATCACAGCTAAAACATTGAGCACGCTGATTCACCACACCAGAAACACAAGTGAGATCTGCTAGCCAGTCACACATGTGCTAACTAGTGTAGAATAGAAAAAGCTTATATTGTCCCCCAGGGAAAGTCGAACCGCCCTATAGAAACTTTGTAAAACCATCACCTACGTGATGACACGATATTTCTAGTCTTGGACACCTTTTGAAAGTTTTCCTGAGGTCCCAGTGTCATCTAGGGAGAAGTGGCGGAGCATGACAACAAGAAGCATGATCGCTTAAGCCTTCCACCAATAAGGAGGAGCAACAAGTGTTCTGGTGCCAGACACCAGATACTGGGGAACAAAGCAGCATTAATACATTAAACAGACATCTGCGATCCCAAGTTGGGCTACAAAAGCACTCATTTTAAAATCTGAATGCAGAATACTTCTCATGGAGCTCTTCTGCATGATCACCGCTGGCTTTGGTTATCTAAAAAAAAAAAAAAAAAGGTACCTAACTTTGAGATAAAAGTCTTTTCCTAGATAAACTATCCAGTTATATGGGTGTAATTTATATCCAATCCAGAAAGGAAATAAACTTCCGTTCTCCCCTTTTCCTCAAAACTTAAGGGTCTCTCTTCCCACAGCCAGGGATGGGAGTGAGGAAGTAAGTTTTTATTCAACCAAGAGAGGAACACACCCCAAACAGTTTTTTCCTTATATTTCACATATATCTGTATTAATGCTTTTGGACTGCAGCTTCCTTATCTAAAGCCTTGGTGTTGGTCTGTTTATTCCCTCTCCATTCAAGTGCAGAAGGGTTGTTTTCTCTACTGCAGAGCAGTATTTTGTAGTCCTCTCCCCTCATCCTATCTAAAGCAGCCCCCACTAAGTCAAAAGCCACTTTTGAAGATCCCACTATAACACAGAGTACTTCCCCAATCGAGGCAGCAGGATTCACCTCAAAGAGCAGAGATGCTTGCCCCCTTCCAGAGTAAAAGTTGGCAATTATAATAGCATTGGTGTCTTGGAAGTGGAATGTAATTATTAGGAGTAACTGGTTGACTCCACTATCAAACAGGGATGAGAAATTAGTTCTCTCAACCTTCTACTCAAGAATCTTGACCAAAAAACCACAAACCTCAAATAGTCTATGTAGAACCATGCAATTTTTGCAACTACACTCCTGCTCTTGGAGATTTCATAAGCCATCAAATACATTTTATTTACAATTCTAATATTACTCCATTGGTCCAGAGAGCTACAAGCTACAGAATATGGTTAGAGTATTTTGAGCAGTATTTAGGTAAGTATCTACGACTGTCTTACAAGAAAATGAATTGGGCACCTTTAGACCATAGGGGAGGAAAGCATCATGCAATGTCTGTTCTCTCAGTTCTGAAAATGAAGGATGGCACAGTACACAGCAAACATACACCTACCTGGAATACGTCATTATGCATCAGATCTCACGAGACTTCATAAAAAACAAAACAAAACAAAAAAGCCCAACAACCAAACAAAATCCTCCAAAAAAACAAACAAAAAAATATACTGGAGAACTCTTCTGCATACAAGCTTTCTGTGAAATAAATCAATGTTACTGAAAAACAAAACCAAAGAACACCACACTACTGTAGCATTAAAGTTGTCCTTACACTTTTCACTCCCTTCTAAACGTGCTACTGTATGGAAAGTATACGTAAAATACTATTTTGGAAATTCAGTGCATTTAACTGAGAAGGATCAACATGAAACATTTACAACATTTCATAGACCTTCAGATAAAAAGTGCCAAGAAAAACATGCATGTAACAAGACAGAAAACGCTACTGATTCATCCTGTTCATAGTGTAGACAAACAATGCTTAGTTTTGATTTATGACCAATGCTAGCTAATCAGCAGGCTTAGAACTGAGATACAAAGAAGCCTACTCTGAAAGGCAAGCTAGTTTCAACAAGCTTGAGCAGTCAATTTATCAACACAGTACAAGTCATAGTCACTATGCATAAACTCAAATATGGTCAACAGGAATATGGAGATGGCTAAAAAAGACAACAACAAAAAAAACACCCCATCACCAAAAAATGCACACCACCTTTCAAAAATAGCATTACACAAGAACTTACATACACAAATAAAAAAAGTAATTTTTTACTGCATTTCAGCAAATCTTATTTAAAAACCATCTCAATAAAATATTCAAAAAGTTTTCTTTGCTGCTTTGCAAAACAGCCAAAATACAGAATCATAATTTCCATATCCAGGCTTTGTTTATGAGAAGATATAAAATCCATATTCCTATCCCAAAGGTCTCTATAAGTAGCTTTAGAGTGAAATGAAATGTCTCAAAATAGCTGAAGAAAGTAAAGAGCTTAGGAACAGCTTCTATGTATTCTTCTGCATTCTTCACAGACATACTGGACTCCGAAAAGAAAACCAGTATGTTCTGCTGCTCTGGCTGCAGCTGATTTAATGTGATCTGTAGTTTCAGGTTAAAGTGTTCTGCCAAACACCCTTCTTTGATGCCAGCAAACTCCACTCAGCTCCTCAACAAGCCACAAGGCAAAAAATGAGAAAACCCTTCAGAACAGCAGCAGTCAACAGACCCATAACACGATTCAAACCATGAACAAATGGAAAACCACATCTGTGCAAGAACTATTTCTGCACTTAGCCTTTAAGGTGTCCATCTTTGTTAGACATGAATCATCTAAGTCAGAAAAGCCAGAAGTTACCCTGAGGATTACCAGATATATTGAGTGATACTTTGATGACAGAAAGGGCAGGACCAAAACACATTTAAGCCTTCCCGAGGAAACTCCCAATGAGCTCACACATAACAAAAATGGCAAGAGAGCTTCTGAGGAAAGAGGCACAGAGAAGAACTTATAAAAAGACCCCACAATACAACATTCAGACCCATTCCAAAAGCTGCAGTGGAACATCAGCAGCTGCACTCATTCTGAACACAAAGTCTGTGCCCAGTGCCTGGGGCACAGCACCCCCCTCCCCGACTCAGCCAACAAGACTTCTCTTGACTATGCTCACCTCAAAGATCACAAAAAGCTGTGGTATTCAGCGAGTTTGAAGTAAGAGAAATCCTCAGGGGTAGCAGGGTACCATCTGAGAACCTCACAGCACACTCCTCCAAGAGGCTGAACAGAAATTTGCCTTCATTAGGAGATATGTCCAAGGAAACTTTTCCATGAATGCCAGCACTCTGCTCTCCCTGCCTACCTGATGGCCAAGCAGCCACACGGTTTCCACCTCTTCAGCAGCACCCACTGCTACACCTGAATCAGTGGATTCTAACTCAGAGGACAGCACCCAGCAGGAATACCTGTCCTAGGCACATTTTCCAACCTTTTTATTCATGGAAACCTAATTATTAAGTATTTTTGCAAATCAAAACATACATCCTAAGATTATGCAGCAATACAGGAAGTTTCTTTAGTCTTCTGTTTTCACCTTCCCTTTCAGTACTTCCCCACCTTCACACTCGGCATCTCAAGTCACCACTTTCTCCCAGAATAGCTTCAAGAACCACAGCTTTTGCCTGCTTCTAGAAGCAGATGACTCTGAAGCGGTACATATGTTTTGACATATGCAGTCACTTTGTTAGAATATATGGAAAGAGCTAAAGATGGGTTTGAACAGTAAGTAATAAAAAGTCTTCCGGAAAGGGTCCAAAGCATGTCAAAAAAGCTGCAGCCAGAAACAACAGAAACAAGATCTCTACAATTTACCAGACATGAAAGGATCCCAAATATACTCAACAGTACTCCTACAGCACAGCAGCTTGAAACAGGTAGAACAGCACGTAAGATCCATCCCTTGATCTTCCACTCTCAAGAAACAGAAACTTATCAAGGCCCAATTTAACTAAAAAGCCATATGTGATCATCTACAGAAACAAAGATAGTAATTTTAGTTATCTTCACCTTCTTAGTTGCAAAATAAAAATCTTTCAGTTGCTTATTCCTCCTGTGGTTTGTTTGGGGTGTTTTTGTTGTTGTTTTTTGGGGTTTTTTAAAGACACCTCATTTAAAAGCTTCTCACTCTGTCAAGAAAACACAGCTGAGTTTTTAAAAAATTCTTTTGTTCTGCATGTAACAAAACCTATCCTAAAACTTTAGCTATGAAGAGGTTTTTTTATAAAAAGCCAAAGGGTGGAGAGGAGAGAATCTTACAAGGCAGATTTAGACCACGGTTCATTACAAGAAAGAGAAATTGTATATTTATGTCTCTTTATAATAAGCAGGTAACATCTACTGAGGTGTTCAAGTCACTCAGACAATCTTGTCAGTACTAGTACAGGCACCAGAAATACCTTAGGTGAAAAAAACACAGGTATTTTAAAAAGATACTTCTTGAGAAAAATTCTCATGAGAGGAAATATACAATTACTGTCAACCTAAATTTGACATATACACCCACCTCTCTAAAGGATATCACAATCTTCAATATTTCTAATCATGTCAAAGTTAATCTTTCGTCTTTTCTGTAGAGTTCAAAGTGCTAGAGGCTCTCAAATTCTTATCCAGTAAGAGCCAGCCTGAAGTTTCATCTCAAGTATACTGAGAGGGGGTATTGCTAGAAGAATATGTCCACCTGAAGAAAGCCAACAGCTTTTATGATTGGTATTTCTAGGAAGTATCAATGCTTCTAGGATACCTGCAAGGTCTAATTCTCAGTAGCAGGACAACTAGCTAGCAGTTTTCTCCTCATTAAAAACCTAAAAAAAAAATAAAAAGCAAAAGAAAAAAATCCCACCAGCTCATTATTGATTGGATAGGGGATGAGGTTCTGGAGAATTAAAAGTTCTACAGCCAAGGATATGGATGAAAACGCAAATTAAGCCTTTAAGCTCTGGAGAAAGGGCGACTTCTCAGGTAGGAGCATTCCATAAAGCACAAATAACAAGTAATGAAATACCTCCACAAAAACCACAAAATGCAGTCAGTAAAGATTCATCTTTACTGAGGCTAGGGCCTGAACCTTAGTGCTTAGTTTTACATTTGGCGAGTCAAGGATAACCTAATCTTAGAAAGATATATCTAAATTAAACCACTTAAAAACATGCAAACAAGAGCACAGTGTCTCTTGTGAAGCATGGATGTTGCACATTATTATTATTATTATT
>NW_009729962.1:0-2064 GCF_000703405.1 Apaloderma vittatum | reverse complement strand
TGTCCTGTCTGTTACCCCCCGGAGGTGCCACTTTTAACTTCCTTGTGACCCCCCTTTACTACCTGGCACCCCCAGCGTAGCACACAAGAGCCAGCAGGGGCCTTGGTCACTGTAGGAATAAGTAAAAGCAAGAGCCTGTCTGCATCCCAGTCCCAGGCAGTAACTGTAAACATCAGGTATTATCACCGCTACTAACACACACTGTCTGCAAAAACATGCTGCTAACTTCAGAACGTGCAGCCTTTTTGAAGACACTAAACTGAACAGCAAAAATCACTAATAGGACTGGGTTTTAGCTCAAACCCAGGACACCAGCCAAAACTAGGCCACCAATACACTGCAGCACGAAATATCCCTTTTCACATCGCTGCAGTTGAGTGTTTTCCCTTACTTGTAGAGATTTCTGTTCTTTTAGATAACCAATAGGTTTAGTTGTAACTATAATTAACACTAGCTTGTGAAAGTGAGCTGTAACTGTTGCCTGGATATCCCTTGAAAAACAGGACATACTAGAGAAAGTGGGAAAATTATATATCTATAAATGTATATGTATATGTATACGTATACGTATATGTATACGTATATGTACATGTACATGATGTGTATGTATATGTATATGTATGTGTATGTGTATATATGAAAAATTAAAAAGACAGAGAACTTTACCTTAAAGATGATTTTTAACCTCTGTAGCAGTTCTTCCACAGTGCAAATATAAGAAGAGCTTTAATCACCAGGATGAGATGGCCTGCTGTTAATTTCACTGCTAAAATGAAGTTTCTTGAAAAAAAAAAAAATCACTTCACCCCTACAAGAAAGTATTTACAGATAGAATATTGCAGTTTCAACGTACATATTACCCACTAATATAGAAAGGGAGTTTCTATTTAATGCTGCACTCAGCTGAGCCCACAGGAAATATTCTAAGCAGGAAACTCATTTTTTCCCAGATTAAAATGCCGATGAACTAGCTGAATCAACATCAAATATTATGAAATTTGGGAATGCAAAAAAGAGAGATACCATTAAACAAGAGATGCTTATCTGTCACAGGTTACCTCTCAGCTCTACAGGAATGAATTAGTGAGAATTGCATCCCATTCTACAGTGTATCAAGTAATTACTTGGTTTAAGATTTTTCCAGACATCTAGGTTTCAGTTAGGTTTGATGTTTACAACATGTCCAGACCTAATCCTGTAGAGCTCCTGTCTCTAAAAGTAAGATGTAGTAATTTCCAACAGCAGAAATGTATCTTTTTCCATTACTCTGGCTTTAGAGACTTTGTTTCAAATCGATGCTTATGTAATATACTAGATTTATACTACACTGTGCAACAAGTTCCTCTAAATTTCTAGGTTAGGAGTCAAGTTATAGGTTAATTAGACTATGGCTAACCACAGTAGACCTGATGGATTTAGAATGGCCTAATATACTCAAACAAATTATGTGTTTGATTAGATAACAGCCATCATCGTGACAGTAAGTGACCATTCTGGAATCATCATTGTATAGGATTTATGACTTTACTTTAAATTCTCAGAGTTATCACTAATGCCAGTAATACATTCTGAATCAGGTATTATTCTGATATCGACTATTATGATATCTTTTTTCTGAAGATGGCTGCCTCCTCATAGTGAAATTTCTTCCAGAATAGCAATCTCCCCAGTGAGATCATCTTTTTTAGTCACCCAGCCTCCATGCAGTAAAAACGGTTTTACTGCTTTCATGCTATATTATTCTGACTGAAGGGGCGTGAGATTCCCAGCAGCACTCCACGCTCCCACAGCCTCACTATTTCTTGGAAGATTAAGTGAGATTCTCTATTTATATACCCCTGCCCTTCTCAATTCCCCAACTAGGAAAGAACAGCCTCAGCCACGGAAATGGTGATGTAACAGTCAAGATGCTTCAAAGGTCAGCAATTAAGTAACATTGCATCATGGGAACACAGCTATTCTTTTCCAATTATAGCCTGGCAGTAAGGTCTTATTGCTGAATCAGATCTAAAGCATAATTCTACCTTCTGGTAATAGTATTCCATATATTTTTATATATATAAT
>NW_009729961.1:0-24493 GCF_000703405.1 Apaloderma vittatum | reverse complement strand
CAATCCCTAACATTCTGTGATTCTGTGAAAATAATATTCACCTAAACCAAGCAATAAGTACTATATATGCAACCATTGTTATCTGAACTATTTGTTGTGTTCTGAAGCCAACGTGTACCACAAGGCTCAGTAAAGATGGAGCTGCACTCTGTATTTGAAATGTGAAATGAATTCTTCTGAATATGCAGATCTCCCAGTGAAACCTTGTATATGCACACTGACAGGTGCTCCACTTACCCGCAGTCTTCTGCACAAATGGTAGGGTGTTACCTTGTGTAAAAAAAAAGTTAAAATAATAAAAAAAAAATCTTCAAAGCCACTCCACCTACAAGCACATTTTTTTCAGATCATTACAGCTGCACTTAAGAAGGCATTCACATTTTTTTCAGGCACTACTTAAGATAACAGATGCATGCTGGAGAGAATAGCAGGTTACAAATTTTTTAGAACAACCAAAATAAATGGATTAGTTTCTGTTTCACATTCAGGCCTAGAATAAAGCAAAATAAGAAAACTTAAGAACTACAACTATCCGTAACTATCTGACTCAACACAGAGAGATCAGAAAAAAATGAACACAACACTAATAGCACCAAATGGAGCAGCAGAAGGAGCTTGGATATGTAACTCAGTGGTTCTTTTAACTAAAGTTCTCAAACTATTTTGAGTGAGTAATTCTTCATGAGGTTACTACAATCATGTTAGAAGTCAAAATGACTGGCAGAAACAAGTCAGATTTTTCTTCATAAGTAAACTTCTATAAAGCTCTCATTTCACCTTATTTAATTGCACAGATAAAATACAGTCATTTTACATCTCACAGAATCAGTAACGAAATTTGCCTTTTTGTCATGCTATACATCCATCATAACTGTACAGCAAGTATTGAAAAAATTAACTGCCTTGGCAAATCAACAGATTTCTGCACAGTACAAACTAAACTAGTACATCACTCAAATACTTTTTTTCCTTTGAGTCTAACGATCACATTTCAGTAACCAATGAACCAAACACAGCTCAATTAATTCCTTTAGTTGCATGAAAAAGCTATTCTTCTATTGACATTCAGGCATATTTTCCATTAACATTAATGGGAGTTATGCATGTTTATCACAGTGACAATAAACTCCTTTAGATACAGAGTATAGAATCTGCAGGCAGCTGTGAAGATCCTTTGATAATACACTTAACTTCACAAGTCTATCACAGGAAGCTGCGTGCTTCAGAAGCTGAACTATTTAGTCACACCAGAGACAACTCTGGGTGGGGACAGATATGGAACTGCTAGGAACTACTTCTGTTTGCCTGCTTTACATGACTCTTAATTTGAGGGTCACACCGAAAAGCCCTGAAGAGGAAAAGTTTTGTCTCAACTTTGAATGTGTTAAGACAATGCAACTTCAAACTTTAAAGAACAGGGAAAAGTCACAGGATGGGGCTGAAGTTCTATCCGAGCAGGTCTGCAGTTCTGAGGAGCGCATCACCAGAGCAACGTACAAACAGAATAAGGTCTTGGGGAAGAGGTACAAGTGGTGTTGCGGGGAAGAAGCCACAATGGTCTACAGTAAGAAAAGGATACTGAGTAAATTAAGATGTCATAGCGTTCTACACACTAAAATCATCAAATTTACAAGTTTGACACTGAATTTAAATTGGCTCACACAAGCTTATCTGCACCTATGCTTTTTTTTTTCTTTTTAAAATCTGCAGATAGTGCTTTTAGAAGATTTATTATTTCTTCAATCTAGAATACTGTGGAGAGTAAAACAAAGTTACACAGAGGATGCACAAACTGTGGCTTTTGATTTCTTGAAGTTTTCAGAATACATTAAAGCTAACACATTTTTTAATACTTCATAAATACCGTGATACCCATGTTCAATTTTACAGCTACACAGTTTGTATAATCTAAACTCAAGTTATTTTTAAAACACCAAATAGAGGACTGGATTCTTCCAGCTACAAAAGAAAAGTTTCTTTGAAAGACTGCCAAAAATACTTTTATAGCTGATATGTAGCTGACACGTTAACCTGCTAAATGTTTGTGGAAGTACTAATGACTAACCAAGGGATATCAAAGACAGTGAATAAAAGAACAAACAGCTGCCAGTACTTGGCATTCCATTCTGCTATCATAGCTAATATGACTGGCAAAGGAAGTTACACCTACTTTATAATAATAATACTACATTTGGCAAAGACTTCTACATGGAAGTATTCCAGGATTCGATTTTCCAAAAGGTGTTGTATGATTCATTAGAAAGATCAAAATAAAATATACTACTACTGTAACTGCTATATTTCAGAGAATTATAAAAATAAGGCATCCAGATCAACAGTCTGCTAAGATATATAACCAGTATCATTTTCACAGTGATATGCTTTTTAGTATCATGAGATTGTGATGCAGCTGAAAACATTCATTTAAATATATATGAATGTCCAACTGACTTGGTGCTCAACATTTTACTGAAGAGTAGCTTTTTGGATAGTATGATAGCATGAGACCATTTAAAATAATCCATTCTACATTAGTAATGATAGGAAATACTAAATTTCAGTTGACTATCC
The DNA here is from genome assembly GCF_000703405.1 of Apaloderma vittatum. Taxonomy (NCBI): domain Eukaryota; kingdom Metazoa; phylum Chordata; class Aves; order Trogoniformes; family Trogonidae; genus Apaloderma; species Apaloderma vittatum. The sequence goes on along the minus strand of NW_009729961.1, from coordinate 21,922 downwards.
ACTGAAAAACATGAAAATTAGTATTTAAGAACTAGTTACACCTTTGAAAATCCCCCCAAAGACCCTAAGTTACATAAAAAGCTGATAAAATGTGGAGCTTCTAACTTACTTTTACTATTAGTCTAGTAATTATTCTACTATAATCAATGTAAAAAGCAAGTCTACATTTTTATGATCCGTATTTATAACTTATGTTAATTTTTACCCAGTATTCTAATATTTGCTTATATCTTCAATATTTAACAGATTCTAAACTCTTACAATAAAATGATTTAAAAAAAAAAATACTGGTGTCAAAACGCATAGAATGTTGTTGCAAAACAGTAGATTACAGAATCATTATTACGATGATAACAAATGTCATCGGAAACCAGAAGAAAATCTGCAAAATTTGACCTTAAATCCTTTGGGGTTACCACAGAGATTAGTCAGATATAACCGATTTAAAAAACTAGGACAATGTAAGTAGAAATTATATAAAATGATCACTCTCACATAATCCAAGGAGTTTTGTTTGGGCAGGTAAATACATATAATAAAAATTGTTCACATAAAAATAATATTTTAAAAATTTTTTAGTATTAGCGTTTTCAAATTCTTTAAGTATTTTAAAATCCTATCACAAAGTTCACAAAACAATGCATCCTTAAATCTTTGTGGAATTTATAATGCAAGCGAGAATTCAGAAATACTGTCTTCAGTGGTTTTGTCTGACTTAGGATATAAATAGAATCACAATATCATAAATATTTAAGTAAATGAATAAACAAACTAAAATTCTCAAGGAAAAAGAAGTATTTGTTTCACGTACTTAATTCTTAACACCTTCTTGTTATGGAAGCAAGAGTCTAGGGATCTGTTACCCACAAAAGCACTGTCATCCCAATGTGCCTAATTAGTTCTTGATTGTGACCAGCCAGGAGAGTAATAATGAACTATGTATATTTCTTCTACCTAAATATTTGTACCATGCGCACTTACTAATGTAAAAATTGATAAAATGATGAATTCACATTCAAACAGGAGTCACCAGAGGCAATGGGGGACAGCTTTACTCCTTCCTCAACACAGCTAAGGAAACAAGTCAATCCTCGTTTTCGTTAAGACAAACGGCCGAGTTCCGCTCCCCCTTGGATAAGGCGAAAGCACAGCAAGTTTACAGCAAAGGACTTAACTTGGTGCCTCTGGAAGAATTCACAGGGCACACTAACTCTATTAGTCACTCATCTCCATGGAAAACATCGGCTAAGAGGAACCTGATGGGCAGGACTATGTGATGCAGTGAGAGGCTGTGATCAGCTCATCATCACCCAGCCTATCTTACTCCAGTCTTAGCTCCCATGTGCCCAACTCATGCCAGCTCCAGCAAGGGCTTCCTGGTCAGCTCCCAGAGAAGCAGAAACCACTTCATGCGTACATATTTACACCACAGTGGTTCATAACACTGTGCTCAACAGCTGCCTAAAGTTCTCTCTCCTACTAGTTTTCCCCTACGCTTCACATGCCGTGTTTTGCGCCTTTATTATAACACGGCAGCACATTATAAGCATTTTGGGTAGACAGACACATAATCTCAAGCAGCTGTTTTATAATAAGCATTCAAAAACAAAAGCCATGTTCACTTGCCATACCAACTTCTTGACCACCATCGCGAGCTCTGAAACATTAATTTCCTGAGATAATTTCTTTCTCTTTCTATTTTTTCCTTAAAATTCGTCTAAAGTAAACCAGTAAAGCTTTTACATCACATACTATCAAGTTTTTAGCTCTGCACTTAAGAAAGCTTTGGAAGTGTTTGCTTGCAAAACAGATAAATAACAACTCATTACAGGATAAAAATTAATGTTTCCAGGTCAAAAACTTGAAAAATAGCAGAATTCTACTAGGGAAAACAATCAATCTCTCATTTAATTAAAACTACTACAAATTTACATGGTTGACGAAGTAAGGCATGGAAAATACGCACGAAGAATTTTCAACACAGTTACTAGAATCATAATCAAGTACCTCAAGTACCTTTTCTTATAGAAAATATCTGCTTCAGAGATTTATGGCTTTTTCCCCACAGGCATTAATTGGCATCTATAAAAAAAGATACGATGCAATAGATCGACTACTTAAAACACGATGTTCTGCAAACATGGGGACTAAGAAGTAGTTCCTACATTTAAGAAAAGGGAAAAGACAATACAAATAACTGAAGATGTGCAATGTGACCTCAACTTCATTCAAGATTACCTGCCCTCTTCTTGAAAAGCTGAACAAAAGATAGGGAGGTAAAAGTGAGGAAAATGCCACATGGACTTCCTAAGGGTACATTAGGCCAGACAAATCTGACATTTTTCTTTGAAATTTAATATATCTGGACTTGACTATTTCATTTAATGCTGTAGAGAAAATTATTAATGAAGCTGCAGAAATGGAAATCGGTACTACAGAAATTCCAGGCAAGTAACAGGCAGTGGTGCCTGGCAATGGGCTATGCTGAAACAAGGATCATGAGGCTTCAAGCAAGTTAATGCTGGAGCTCCTACAGGATCAGCCCTCGGATGGATCTTACAAAACACTAATGACAGACACCACAGAACAGTGCTAATGAGATTTGCTTACAAAGAAGTTCAATAAGGAGGAAAAGCAGAAAAACCTTGCAAAGGAACAAAATGACTCTGAGAACTATTCAACTGTGAAAACAGAAGTGCTATGAAATGTCTTATCATAAAATGCAAGGTCACATATTCAGTGCCCAATAAGGATATATATTTTTAATATAAAGGCAGAGGCTTATTTGTTGGAAAAAGACCCAGACATAATCATTGAAAGGAAAAAAAAGGGAGGGGGGCAGTTTTTCAATATATACAGTGAAACATTAAGTCCATGGTAAGAATTCCTGTTATGACCACAAACAAGAATACCTTTTACAGTCTGGTCACTGTTTCCACAACAGAAAAACAAAAATTGAACTGAGGAGTAAGATCATGAGAAAGAAGAGAGTCTAAAGGGATCCTAAAATGTTTCAGATTCATATAGCTTAATAAAACAAAGGATGACAAAGGCTGTATACATTAGACTATTCTTTCTACAGTGAGAATACTAGCTCGGTGAATGAGGGGAGAGCAATGGATATTGTTTATCTGGACGTCAGCAAGGCTTTTGACAGTTTCTCTTGTAACATTCTCAAAAGATGAAGCATGGCCTGCATAAAAAGACAATGAAGTGGACAGAAAGTCATCTGAACTCCTCAGCTCAAAGGTTTGCGATCAGCCCAGTAAACCTGGCTGGAGACCAGTTACTGGTGGTGTACCAAAGGGACTGATACTGAGGACAATACATATTCATTAACAGTCTGGATGATGGGAGAGACTGTCCCCTCAGCATATGCGCAGTCAATACAGAACTGTGAGGAGTGGCTGATGGACCAGATGGCTGTGGTGGATTTGGACAGGCTTGAGAAACGCACCAACATGAGTCTCATGAAGTTTAACAATGGTAACTGGAAAGCCCTATATTTGAGGAGGAATAATCCCATTCACCAGGACAGGGTGGGTGGAAAGCAGTTTTGTGAAAAACAGATGTGGAGGTCCTAGTGGACAAGTCAAACAGGACCCAGCAATGCACCCTTGTGAGAAAGACTAACAGCATCCTTGGGCTGCATTAGGAAGAATACTGTCCACAGGTCAAGGGAGGTGATCGCTCCCCTCTCCTCAGCAGGACATACTGGACTGGATCCAGTGAAGGGTCACTAAGATGATTAGTGGATTGGTACATCTGTTATGAGTAGAGGCTGAGAGAGCTGGGACTGTTAAGTCAGGAGAAGTTCAGTGGAGGCTGTACCAAGATGTATAAATACATGACAGGAGGGAGCAAGGAAGACAGAGCCAAGCTCTTCACAGTACTGACAGGGTGAGTGGCAATGGGCACAAACTGAAATTCAGGAAATTCCATTTAAGGATAAGGAAAACACCTCTTTACTGCAAGGGTGGTTGAGAGCCAGCACAGGTTTCCCACAGAGACTACGGAGACTCCATCCTTGGAGATATTCAAAATCTGGCAGTCCAAAGCAACCTGCTTTAGCTGATCTTGCTTTGAGAAGGGCAGCTGGACTAGAAGGTCTTTCCAACCAAGGAATGCTGCAATTCTGTGTAAACACCAAAATGGCTACTTGACGGAGAATCTTGACTCAAACATGGAAGAAAATTAGCCAAGAAAAACACAAACCAGAAATTCCAGTATTATTTACTTTAGAAGAGCTTTTCAGAAAAAACATAGGAGAGGAGAAAACCAATCAGATGATTTTTAGATGAAGCTGACAAATTTGTGAAGGAGAGTACAAGACATAATTGCCTGTAGTATCTAGACAACTTCAGGTCTTTCTCTTCAAAGAGAAACATAAATTCATACCTCACACCTGCAGCTACCATGAAAAAATCCATCACTGAATGCGTACACAAAGTCTTCACAGATGTGCAATAATCCTTTCTCAGCCCCAACTTCAGAGAATCCCATCCTGTATGTCTTCAGGCAATTACAAATTTTGCATTTCAATAGAGCAATAATTTCTGTTTCTTTAAGCAAAATTAACCAGAAAATTTTAACTAACGAATATTTCCAAAGCAAAGAGCAAATTGTACATAGTCTGTGTCTCACCTGGCATCTTGAATGTTTACAGAGAACGACACGATCTCAGTCTGACAACTTACAAAGCCTCCTAAGTACTTATATTAACTTAATGCTGTGACTGGTGCTACTAGAGTATCTTGGTCCTTACTTTCTTCACCTTAGAAACATTTTAACACTTTCAGTTCTTCTCAAGGTATGTTAATGAATTCTACTGGCTTGGAAGAAACAAAAAACAATGGATCCCCACCTCTTCAACAACACAAAAAAATTGAACAAAACCCTCATAACACTGAAATCTGAAAATTCTTCTTAGATTTTTTAGTTGTCTGCATTTAGCATGATTTCTGCAATTAAAAACAAAACCCTAAACTAATAAGCAAGAGCTAAAAGATCTTAATTTTCAAATCCAAATCTGGAAAAGTTGAAACAATCAGAGTAGGCTATGTTGCCTCTCCTTCTTGACCTCTGGGTCTCAAGATTACTGTATGCGAGAAGTCTACCTTCTATCTGTTTTATTTCAAAGCAACTTCCGCATCTGCACATAACGTTACTTCTGAGAAACTGCTTTCATGGCAACAAGCAATAAAATAAACTACTAAATAAACATTCAATTGGAGATTTTATTTTATTTTTTTTATTTTTTTTTTTTATTTTTTATTTTTTATTTTTTTCTAGCAGATTACCAAGTTATCAATCTAGTGTATGACTGTAATAAAGGATGTATCAGCAATTTACTGCATGGATTAATATCTACTAGTTATTATAAACCATGTTTTATGCAGAAGAAAATTTCTATGTACCACAATCTAAACCTCTGTGTTTTCTACCGAAATTCATTCATGAAGTTATCCTGCCTTCTCATTTGGCAGTTTTAAACTGCATCACTAGATTGCCTCCCTTGTAACAGCGGCTGTCCACACAATACACAAAATTGCATTGTAATTATTTTGAAATGGCAGGGTTTTCTTACATGACTTAAAAATTTGACCTGTGCTGGCATTTGACTTTGACTTTTTGTTGGCTTTTAGAAGCAACCCTACTTCAAGCAGTGTAAATGGACTACTACAAAGTAAGAAAACACCACACAAAAAATTACCCTTCCCAATCCTCATAACACTTACGGATTCTGTTCCATCCATTCTGGTCCATAAATTGCAAGTAACCAATCGATTTCTGACATGCCTGTTGTGGCATCTCCATGCTTATTGTATCTGAATTTTAAACTTTGATAAAACACTTAAACATTTTTCTTTTAGGCATGTACCATAACGTACGTTTCCAAGGGAATAAATGGATACTCTAGTTTCAGATGATGTTTTATTCTTGCTATATCAGAGCAGTATTTCTGCCAAATACTTCATTTGATAACATCCTGCATAGAAACACGTCAAAAAAGCAAATTTATAACAGATATAAGCCAAAATCTACTGCAAGTCAGGAAAAAAAACAAAAAGGACCTTGGGGAAGGAGAGCTATATTTAACTGCTAAGTCATGGGACAACTATATTTCACTTGAACTGATAACACCAGAAACATCTTTTTTTGACAACCAATATTTAGAAACTGTCAGTTCATGTGTCTAGCAATCTTTCATCTCTGTAACAATTCTTTGTAGCCACATTTTCAACCCTTAAAAGAAGGAAAGAACTTAACTTTTAAAAATATTTTTCTTCACTAGAAATAGTTTCTGTCAGTGTTTCTTCAGTGTGAATAAAGACTCATGAAAATTTTCAAGTCTACATGCCCCAGTCACTGAAGTCAGGTATTAAACATACCAGCTTCCATGTTCAGCAATACAAGATAACTCCAATTTCTATTGATATGGATTAGAAATATAATATTGAACGTCTACCTTGAAAGCAAGGTGCTCATTGTCTCTGAGTGTTTCTGTGTCAACATTTAACCAGAAAGGAATATGAAATCTTTCACAAGAAGATCCTGTTTTCACACATGGTACAACCAATGCAATTCTCTGACATAGCTGACATAGGCTATAACAATCTCCCATTTGTTATCAGGATAGAGGATATAAGGAACTCGGATCCTGAAATTTGATTCTCATTTTTAAAACAGATTCATGTTCTTCCAGCCTCACTGTTAAAGAGGGGCATGCAACAATATTTGTATACCCAAAATACATCTACAATTCCAAATATAACTTCAAATGTATTCTCAGACCTACAGAGACCTAAATGGTTCAGAAGATAGCAGTCAAGAAGGAAGAGAGGAAGAAAGCGCTAAATGGCAGAAATCCCCTCTTATACAGCTGATGATACTTAAAAACATAACAAACAAAAAGCCTCAGATATGTAAGAACACTACTTCAGGCAGGATGGGGAAAGACCAAGAGAAAAGACAAGGGAAGTCAGGACACAAGCTCTCTATTTGTCAGATACCTGATGAAGACATTAAATATAATGCACTTAATCACTTTTATCTGTAATATGGTCCTCCTAGAACATAAAAAATGAGACAGCTTTCCCATATGCATAAACAGATATATCACTACTTTTTATTAATTGGAACATAAAGACCATGAGGTTTGGAAAAATGGAAGCAATAACATTTACCCTGACCTGTATGTAATGCTTTCAAATAATAAGTAATTTTAGTGCGTTTGAAAATGTTAGTTAAGAAACAAAATTGATAAAAAGCAAGTAAAACCTGCATGCCACTGTCATAGTTTTTTACTGAATTACCAGTAACACACACTGAGAAAGACTGGTGTTGAAAAATTACTGCCTGCTAAAATGGATTTAGTACAAACCAGAAGGCATAGTATAAAAGAAAATTGATCACTACTTACAGAGTGCTATAAATGAACACAGTGCTTTACAGATAAACATTAACAAGGTTCCTTCCCCTTAAAAGCATATAATTGAACTCAAAAGGGATGCTCTGAGTGACAATTAAGGTTTGTGAAAATGAGCAGAGGCATTGTTATTGCAAAAATGAATATAGAAAGAAACAACAGAGACTTTGCATACTCCCTGCTTGATTTCCTACAAAACCTGTAATTCACACACCACTATTGTTCTGATGGCTGTGTGGACTTGTTCAAAAGAAAGATTATGTACCTGGAATTTAAGAGGTGGCAATTGACTATTAGAACTATCAGATTTGATATTCCTTTTATTAACACAGAACACTTAGAGAAATGGTAAGAATTCTATGACTGATACAGCTTGCTGCTTAGAGTATGACATTATTTTTCATCTCAGGACAAATGAACATAGTTAAGAGCATGTATTTTGTTCAGCTCTTGGTTGTGATGGAACAAACTGAAAGCTGTTTGACATAGCCAAAGAGATCAATATAGATGAGATGACAAATGACCACCAGCTGTGTAGAGAACAACACAAATGCAATACACAAAAACCAGGAGAGAAATGACCAGAAATAAATGACATGAAGGAGGAAACTGAAAATGTCTTTGTCAAAGGAGAATTTTAGCATAGCTCTCTCAAGGGTCCCGAGACAGTTTACGGATTAATTCACAAAAGGAACTATACATGGAAGTTTAAAAGTAACCAATAATAGGGCAGTTGGGGATATTCCTCTATCACTGGCAGCATCATAAAATTAACAAAATCAAGAGCCAAGCCAATGAGGTAATGGGCACTCTCAAAGACAAACTAGGAACATTTTGATGCAGATGCTACACTTGAGAAAAAAAAGACACAAGATAGCTTTAGTAAGTTGAAGCTACTGCCTATTCCAGCACGTATCCAGAAGGCATATGGCCTCAAAGAAGAGAGATAAGACATAGGAAGAGAAAAATTCTAAGATTTCTTGAAGAGTTAGATACTAGCCTGGGAAGAAAACTTTAAGGGAACAAGTGGTCTGCTTGTTAGTAGGTGTGATCACACCTAAAGAAAAAAACCAAAATATTGCAAGATACAAGAGAACAAATGTAAAGCAGAAGCAAATGTAGAACCATCAAACTAATGACGCAGGCCTGAATGGTGAAGTAGTCAAGATGTTTGAGAAATACTTGAATAAAAGCTACTTTGGGGGTTGTTGAGGTTTTTTGACAAACAGGAAAACCAGCCGAAATAATTAAGCAAGAAAAGAAATACTGAAAAAAACGATTAAAAAATACTACTGGTTTTCCAGTCAAATCAACTTACAAGCTAAAAATTTAAGGCGCAAATCATGTATGCAGTTACAAATCTTAGTTAATATACCTTTAGTTTATTGTTTACATAATTTAATAAGACAACTTTTCCCCTAATGTCCCAAAGAAAATAACTGCAAATTTTTTTTGGCTGAAAATGGAAAATATATATGTATGAAGAGAAACAATGAAAAATCATCAATAGCTATCTTCGTTATAAATAAAAACAGCATTCCATATTTCATCAGTCAGAACAAAGGACCATCTAAAAGGTGTGGCAAGGACAAGCCCATAATACTACGCAGCTCATGTTTTCACAGTGCACCTTCGCGAGCATTTATTCTGGTAGCGATGGCTCACTTCTTTCTGTAGGAGCTTCTACTTTCGCAACTTGGAATTCAACACTAAGACGCATATTCAACTATATAGATGGGCAAAATAAAGCTGTAAAGCAGGAGTAAATCTATATTATTGAAAGTTGAGACTAAGTAAGAGTAATGCTCTCAACTTTTGCAATATCGTAACTCAGTACAGCATCTAAACATCAAATCTCATTAGTGCTAGTGCTTTAAGCTTTTTCGGCTAAAGTAGATACAATACAAAACTTGATGAAAACTTGGAGTGTTATTTTAATAGGATTTTCAGTAACCCAGATTATATATAAGAGAAAGTAGACATTACAAGAAGGGGCTTAGAGGTGCTACTATACCAGTACTATTATTCATTTACTTGACAGAGGAAAATACATTTTCCGGTCTGTGAATCCAGACTCTCTAAATTTCACTATAGAATTTCAACCATAATGTGCAATATTCTCTTCAATGTACAACTGCAGTGTACCCCTTAAAAAAAAGGAAAAGGTTGAAGCAGGTATGAATGATTTGTTATTTTGATAAAATGCAGTAGCAGGCTGTTAGAACTTCAGCCATCTAGGGATTAAAAACCAGTTAATACACAAAAGTGATAAAAGTAATCTCGGCATTTTTTTTCTGTTTCTTTTTGAAAACTTGAAATGTGAGCAAGTTTTCACTGAGTTTAACACAGAATAATTGAACAAAACACAATACTTTTGCCAGAAGCAAATCACTGAGACAAAGAAGTGCATTGAGATCAACCAGAGAACAATATATTTATATTTACAGGAATTTGCATTGATGTCATTTCCTTATGCTATTTAAACATGTAATAAAAAAGGGCTAAACATTTCAGCTTCATTCATAGAATCTGTTATACAGCACATTATATAAAGTGGATCTAAATCTATCTCTTTATTGTAGCAGATGCAAAATTAGTGAAAGCTCATCCTTTACTTATTACAGGACTGCCCTCATGTTCATAAATACTGGCTTCAAGTGACAGTTATATTATGCAAAATTCTCAGTTGTGAGAATCCTGATAGAAGCCTCACTGTTTTTATTGGGTAATAAAATGCAAGTCACTCTAGTGGAACCTTCAGAAGAAATTTCTTTAATATGTCATTAACACAACCTCATAAACTAAATTGTTGACTTGAAAAGGGTATAAGGAAGACTGCATGCATTTCCTGCTGGACAATTTACATCTAAGAATGCAGAAGTAAGGCTGCCAGTATTAAATTCGTTGATCTTTTTTAACCTAAGGTATTTCAGAAAATTGTATTCCAAAATGAAACGCAAAAATACAGAAACAAAAGTCATTTTATCATGAATTTGGATGTCAATGTTAAATAATAAAATGATGATTGTTTCTAAACCTGAGAACACACAATGGAAGAAATCTAGTAACAGCTCCTTAATATTACACAGTGATATTATCAAAATAGAAATAATCATAGTTTAATGACAGTCCAAGATAGTGGAGGAAAGCTGGAATACACAGCCTTCTATGATATTTAGATCAGGTTCACGACTGCATCATGCCCCAAAGAACTCTTGCAAGACTAAGTGGCAGCTGGAGAGTCTCTGCCTGTTCCAGGTAAGCTCCTGGGACATTGGGGAAAGTCCGATGAATTATTTATAAATTCCCTGTAATCATGATGGATTCAGACATATATTTCCAGTGTTTTCCTTGTAGCACATAAATGGGACTTCTTAAAGTATTTTATAGTGGGATTCTGTTGCTGTTCAAATATCAAAACCACTCCAAAAATTTGATTTCTAGAAGTAATTATAGAATGGTTTGAGTAATGTCACATCCAGCTTTGGCTAAATGTTGAATTTCACTGTACTAGCTGGATTATTGATGATAATAGTATCTATAGGGACATAAGTTTTCTACCTCTACAATGTCTTTTTCCATCTGAAGCTTAATATGCTGCTGTTGTAGTAAGATTTCACATCAATGTACTTGACAGTACTCATTGTTTCATTATCTTATACATGATTATAATACTTTTAGATCTGAAAACACATCTGTTTCCCCCAATGACTACAGTTATTTCCTCTTTTACAAGTTATTTTTCAAGTCACTTTTAAAGCTGTTAAAATGAAACGGGAAACATATTTTTTAAACGTCAAATGTTCAAATAAAAACAAACCAAGCTCTCACTAGCTTGCATAGCCTAATTAAAAAAATCCCACACTTAAACCCAAAATTCTGGTAAGATTTTCATATGCACACAGGAATGCAGGAGAAAACAGCCCTCTCCATGCAAGTACATGCACACAAAGAAGGCCAGAAGCTCCATTTGGACTTCTAATCTCCAATTTTACAAGCACCTCCAATACTTCTAAAACTATTTACTGAATGCAGGAGTCTACTCAATATATTGAGTTTAATATACCATTTATTATATGTATTTACTTCTTTTATGCCAATTGTGAGTCATTAAAGCAGAGTTTGTTCTCCTGCTAAGGTGCAGCTCTTAGTTCATACTCTGGCTATCTTAGTATACTATGTCATGGCCATGAGAGCTTAATGATTTAAAGTCATTTTCCCAGATGGATACCACAGACTTTCCACCTTCCTCATAAAAAAAAGTTCATACATAACCATTTAATACACACTGGTAAATGTGCATTAAACCTGGAAACTTCCTCTATTTGTCAAAACTGAGTTTAATATTGGGAAAAAATATCCTATTAATAACTACAGGATTCCTGAACACAAACATAAAACCAAAACAGCTTCAAGGTGAAGGACACAGTGTTCCATTCAACGAATATCTGTACGTTTTTATGGCCGAAATCCCACCATTTCATAATTCTTGCCACTAATACATCTGGTTATGGTAACTTAAAGTATTTTTCCATCTTGCAATTAAGAAACTATTAACTGCTGGGACATGTTAATAACTCTCTCTCATTACCACATTAGAAATCATTATTGTCACCACACAGTATAATGTAATGCTGGATTAATATAGTGGAAAATTGCTAATCATATAATAACATTTCAGTGTTTTTACTACATTAGTAAAACTGATTAGGAATAAAGTGCAAATAATAAATAAGACAAAATTTTACAAGCAAGGAGAAAATTACAAGCAAAATGACAGCACTGAGAATGCTGCTGTACTCAATAATATAAATATCAATTATGTTATGCTTCTGGCTAGAATTTAAAATAGTCAAGAGCTGCTGATACACAGCACTTTCGGAAATCAGATCTATTCTCCTATGTCTTAAATAGAACAAAAAAAATTTTATTGCGTTTTCTAATTGCAACAGAATTTGCAACCAAATGGGAATTATTTGAAAGATTGGAGACCATCTACAATTTTAACTTCAGTTGAATTGTACACATGTTTAAGAACTACATTATAGTAAGAAAGCTAGCAGATAATTTCAAGATTTGGCTAGAAAATAACTGTACAATTGTAATAATCCCCTGTGGCATATTTAGATATTACACTTTTAACTTAGTATGCATGAAATGGAAAATATCAACAGGATTCAATTTCTGCAAACCTCCAAGTAGTTTTTTTCTGAGGAATTTCAAGCAACCACAAACACTACTTTTAATTTAAAACATCCTTTTTGTAGCATGCAAGTTCCAAAAAACATGATGAAATATGAGAATACAATACAAAAGCCTGCCCTTTTTATCAGGCTTCATTTTGCATATTCTTACAAAATATGAAAAAAAATCATAAGTGGATTCATTAGTTATTTAAATATTCTAAATAGTGCATATCACTTCAAAGCCAGCATGTTTTCAGATGCTTCTGTAATTTCTTTTGGTATAATGAAAGCAAAACAGAATTGTAACACAACTTTTACTAATTCTAGCAATTCTAGTGCAATTCAATTCACAGACTTGCAAAATAAGTTGGGAATAATCTGAATTAAGTATAACTAGACTTAAGTGCAAACATATCTTTAACAAAGATTAAAGATAATCACAGAATACCACTTTAGAGAAAACATTGCTAAATCTTTTCTAACTCACATTAATATTAAGTCAATGAAAGTGAACTTTTGGTATTGCCCTGCTTATAGTACCTCTGCTAAGTTTATGTTAAATTTCAGTAACATTTAGATGTTTCCACTTACAGTACTGTATCATACCCTCACTACGCACCTCAATCTTGGGAGTCCAGAAAAATTTTTGGCACTCAGTTACTGTTAAAGTCAAGTCCTACAGAATGCCACTATCCACTCTCCATCGTTAAGGAACACTCTCTTCACACTTGGTTTTAAATTAGTGAAGTGGATCATGAATGCAGTGGACTGGGAATTAATTTAATTCTATTTTAGATTTCTCATTTTAAAAGTAGTCTCCCTGAAATCAAGACATAGCACAGAAACAGTGTCTTTATTAGACAGGACTTCTGTTGGGGAAGATTGCTCATGACAAAAATGTATTTCCTCATCAGAGATACAGATGTGATTACATCCAAGAGTTTTGTTACAGATCACCTAACTACAGTCTTGAGAAAGGGCAAAGCATGTTCTGAATACAGGTGTTCTGTACCCCAGTGACTCTGCAGACTACTTCAGTATTCCTGCAATTGACTATTGCTCATAGTCACATCGATCTCTTTCTTCTCCTGTCAAATTTGGCTTAGTTGGTAAAGTCTCGTGAAAAAGTTGGCTCTTGAAATCTTTACACATTTCATAGGAATGAAAGAATATTTGCTGACAAAGGCACAGCTGAGAATGTAAAGAGCCACAAAATACCAATGTCGCTTCACTTTAGGACAGAGAAAAAGAAAAAGCTTCTATTTTCTTCCTCAAATTCATAGATAACAGTATTTAGTAAACAGCAACACTACAAAGTCTGAATAGCAACTACTTCAAAGTCTGAACATACTTATATTTCTTACACCCCTGTCAGGAAGTACTATGTTTTATACTGATAGAAAACTCTAAGACATACAGAGGGAAGAATTCTCTGAAGAATCAAGACCCGTATTTGCCAGTTCTTACTTAGCAGCTTTGAAGTTCCATTCTTGTAAGGCCTAAATTAACAAGACCAAAATACATTAGAAGCTATCTAAAAATGCCTTAAAAGGGCTTTTGAAGTAAACCTAACTTTAAATTTCATTGCTGTTAGGAGATATTTAAAATGTTATGTTCCAGTTCATTTTCAAAATGAGATATTTAAATACCCATCTATTCTGCATTTCAGTTTCATCACCATGCTGGGTCAACTCTTATTTAAGAAAAACAAAGCCCCCAAACTGAAAAAACTTGCTTTGACATTCATCATGTTGAGTTATATTACTAGCAGTAGTATCTTCTACCTAGGACTCACTACTTCCTTCATGAATACTGAAGTAATGAAATTAAATCAGTATCTGATCATACAGGCTCACACTTAGGCATAGGCTTTTACAGTTTATTAATTTTTATCTGAAGTACACTCTCAAAACAATGTTTTTGTGAAGAATGAGGTGGTAGTTCTGGAAATTCATAGGAAGGAGGGAAGACTTGATAGTAGGTGCATAACAACTCATTCTTACAACACATTTACACACCAATCATTTTCTCTTTATTCAGACAAAAACAACCACTTAAAGTACCGACAAAATAAAAATCTTTGCATCCTGAAAAATTATTTTCACTTTTTTATTATGTTGGTCCTAGTGGAAATATAAGAGATTCTGCAGATGTTGACTTGCTGTAATTCAAGAGCATTGCCTCAAATCCAGCTCACCCATATAATCTCCAAAATATCACTACAGTCATTTTAAATTTGAGGTTTAATCGATCCCTAATTGATTTTGTCATGCAAAAGATTGAGTTTTCAACTTAAAGAAAATACGATACAAAATCGCCCAACTTGTGATTTTACCAACAAGAGCCAAGTATGCTGGCTAGAAGCCTCTGCTGGTGCGCAGGTAATGCACCACAGGCCCTGTACAAGATCAATGGTGGACACAAAACCATTACAGCACCTTGACACAACACACTAGACTGAGGGCAGCAAATAGGTCCACACTGAAAATTTGTTACCTGTGTTCTCAAGATGTTTTACTGTATTTCCTGTTAAAGTAACATGGGTAGTTTTGAAAGTGAAGACAGCAATAGATTTGAGCAAAACTATGGAACTGTTTTGTTCTGTTACCTAAGAAACCCTACCCTAGGAGTAAGCACAACTGCTACTATGATTAAATAATTATGCTCTAGTATCACAAATTGTGTCAGTTAATGGTGTTATGCCTGCTTAAATAAGGAGAATGCCAAGCCCAGGCAAATTTTTGGGAAATTTTGCAGTGTTGCAACAAACCCTAAGTGTAAATTTTTCTATTTTTCTTTAAGGAGTTATTGGAAGTGTTTGAAAGAGGAATTATTTTTACATTAAAAGCTTACTTTTCTCATCTAGTATTTAGCCTCCCACCATCACCTTGATCAGAAACTGATGGGCACACATGTAACTTAATTTACTGAGACAGACAGAGAATTAAACTAAAAAAGGTGTAAGAGAAAGAGGGTAAAATACACTTGTCTGACGGCATTCCACCAAAGACACTCCAGTTCCCCAGGAATAACTATTTTTACTTTCTAGTCCAAGTGCAGAGCTAAATAAAGGTACCAAAAATAAAAAATATAAAATATATCAGTTGTCTTTTACAGTCTTTTGAACTCTGCTAGGTTTATCTTGCTTTCGGCTTAAATCTGTAGTTATTTTGCTCCATAGAAAGCAAGAAATGAAATTGCCATTATTATAAATAGTTACTGAAAAGGCATCGATATTCATGAAAATAGAAGAGTAAAAAAGTTGCTAAAATTCTGGAATTTAAAACAGTGTGATAAAAAGAGCTGAAGCAAATAAAATGCAAAGGTATAATAATGGCTTCTCATCTTTGCATACTGCTTCTGTCTATTCAGCCACTACTTATGAAAGCAAAAGAGCACAATGCTGCTTTTTTCATTCCAATACTTTAACACATTTCCTTCCTGCAAATTAAAACCTGAGCATAACTAGTAGCAGTAATGATCCTAGTACTTATAGATATATATACACAAACGTGCTACAGTACAACTCTCAGTTGGCTAAAGTTGCCACCACTGAAGGTTTTGCACTGCTTATCCTCTCCTTGAAACCCCTAGAACTGCAGAAAAATATATTTCATTGAAATGAAGTTACAATGTTTGACTTAACAATTAAGGCAGTCTTTAACTGATTCATATAATATACTTCAATATACAAAATCAGGCCAAAAGATGCCACTGACAGGTTTTAAACAGAAAGATTCTAGAATGTGCCTTTATCAATGAAAACTAACTATGCACTGCCACTGAGTGCTCTTAGGAGCAGCAATTTCCATCAGTACATTGCAATAGGATAGGGAAGGAGAAAGAACCAAAGTATTTGTCTTATACTTACTTGAGACAATTTTGAACAAAGGCCATAGGTCAAAGCGTGGCAAGTGACCATCTGAGATTCTGAAGATTTGCACAAACCTGGTAACTCAGAGTTCCCTCTGATAGACTGCTGTACCTAAAAATAGTCTTTCTTTCCAATTCAAGTATTTATGGCCACATATAACTGTGGTACATCCATACAAACTAAAGTGGCCAATACAAATCACACCCATCTTTCAACTGTCCAGGATTTATTGTCACTGTTGAAAGTTTACAGGTGATTCAGGAGGCAGTAAGATTTGAGGTCACTAATTTCCCTTGGAAGAAAATTTCTATGGACTGATCATCAGGAAAAAATCTAGGCCATGTTCAGAAGTGATATAAAGTGCTCATAAAATACACTGATTTACATTGACTTGACTCATTTGTCCTCTGTCAGGATGTGTACATTAGAGTTCATACCTATAAATTACTTACTTCTATCTCCAAATTTGACTATTGCTTTCCATATTTTGCAGCTGTTATTTTTAATAGCTCCCCTGTTTCTGAAAAGTACAGCTGTTGTGAGAGATCTTTACTGCTAAAGGAGACACAGTCCCCTAGGTAGTCCAGTCAGCTTTGATATTTAGTACCTTGCTCTAGAGTCAGGTTTGGTAGTAGCAGAGAGCAACTGTCGTTAAGAACTGAAGCTTTCAGCTCAACCTTGAATTGCTGCATTCTGGACCAGACAGTGCTATTTTAAGCCTTAGGTATTTTCCAGGTACACGATTGTTAAACAAGCATGCAAGTCTCAAAGGTATGATCTGTATCTATCAGAATAACAGCACAGACTTGTAGTCAATAAAAAGCAACTTATAAAAGCTCTCTCCTAGACTGAAGAAGATCATAAGCTGCACATCATTTTTAACAAAGTGTAATATTTTAAGCGCTAACTTCTAGCAAAGGTTTCATCGTTCTGTTGGTATCACTTCCACATTAAGTTCAGCCCAAATATATTGCTTTTCATTTATGTTCAGATTTTTCAGAAGCTTTTAGATGATGTTCCGTGCACTAACTTAAAGGAAACATACAGTTATTTCATGTCTGCATACTGGCAACATTTGATAACCCCCTGGGGTTTCATGTGAATTCTAATTATCACTGAGAAGAAAACAGAGGTCTGAAAGACTCCATACAAGACAGCTTATGCAACAAAGATGTCAATTCCCATAATATACAGCTACCAAACTTATTTTGGTATCGCTGCTACTGACGGTAGCAACAACATTTGGATCCCTGATCTGTGAGCCACATGACTGTGGAAAGGCTGTACCCAGCACTTCTTTCATGACTTCTCTGATTACACCCCTAATACTAGCTCTGTTAAAATGAATGCTTACCCACATCCAAAGTCAACCTCATGGAAGGGCCAAGTGAAACATATCCTCCACATTGGCCAAAGATGGGTATTTTTTGGAATTGTCCTTCAATCTGTTTCTGTAACAAATCCCTCAAAAGATACAGAAGCATCAAGTGCTTTTCCTTTCAATTTTCCTTTATATTTAAATTATATTTTCTAATGGTACATTATCAAGAAAACCAGAACTTCTAAGAGGGACACTGAGCTTGTATTAGAGAGCAAATCCAAAGCAAACACTTGCAGAGATCTGGGGGCAAAGAGGAAATTGTATGGAGCTTATCTAGTGCCAGAAGCCATTTGAAGTTTCCAAACTAGCAAGCAAAACCACTAAACAAACCTTATAAAGAACAGGACAGGGTGGGATTTGTTTTTAAACTTTATTCAATCTGTCTCACCCATAATATTTTAAATCATAGCTTTAGAACTGGGAACATTCGGCATCTTTCACGTGCTTACAAAAAAAAAGGCAAGGAAGGGGATTACGGAAAGTGAAAGAGGTCATTTCTTGTTAAGTCAGACACACCATAAAAGAGAAGTTCAACTTCAGTAGTCAAACAGCAGTTCAGAGCATGAGTTAGAAACAAAGGGTTCATATCTTTAGTTGAACAAAAGATTTTTTTTTTTGGTAGTCAAATCCCTGCTTTCAGCTATCTAAGGACATCCTAAAGACCAGACACTTCTCAGGATGCTAGCAAAACAAGAAAAATCTGTCAAGAACACAGGTCAGACAATGGTCAAATTCTCTCCCTCATTCTACACCATCTGGAAAAGATCAAAGAGTAATTAAAACTCACCTTAATGGAGTAACAAAATGGTTCATTGATATGTTTCAAAGAATGGAAGGGAAAAATGAGAAGCTCTAAAAGAAAAACTGAGAATTCAAAATGCCATCTTGCTCCGCCATACTGTAATTAAAAATTAATTATGTGATACATTCTCTTACTTGCTTGACTCGGAATAAACTCAACTACTATACCTCAGTATTTCTAATAAAGCATGCCATGCCATTCATCATTTTGCAGATACCTTGGAATTTAATGATTAACCTTTGAATTGATTCTAAAATTTAATTTGCCCACAGTATTTAATAAAAGGAAACCTGGATGTCATGCCTGTACTGCCTCACCAATTGCTGCATCCAGCTTCTTTTATTTGTAAAAAATATTACAGCTTTTGACATAAGGGTCCCTGGACAGGTAGCTTCACATGGCCAGGCCACATTTACCTTTTCTTTCGAGTACCTTAGTTCTCAGGATCTTTAAACCTTTGAACTGTATGTCAGAGTTATAAGCCATCAAAAATGTGTCATACACAGAACCTCACATTTTTTTATGTGCATATATATTCTGTACGTGTACAGCTCAGATTTTAAAACAGAAATCTGCTTTATTTTTAGCAGGGTAGCTTTGAGTCATCTAGTCTAAAATTCTAGCAGAGTTAGATTGTCAAAGAAAATCACACTTGGTCTACTTCACAGCAGCATTCCCAGCATAAAGCTCAAATTTACATTATGTATGTAAATTTAAAAACTGTCCTTGCTACAGTTTTTAAAATCATGTTAGTTCTTCTGAAAAAAAAAAAAAAGTATTTGTCATACCTAAAGACATTATCCTTCCGTACCAGAAATAGGGTAGCAAAAAGAACATTTTCTTTTCATTCCTGCCAATTTATACCTATTTCGTGACCAGCCAGTCCTGGCTTATGCTAGATCATGCTCTGGATCCTAGCCCATGCTTAGTTAAAACACACGGCATGCAGTTTCCTACAGGGCTACTGCAAGTATTTTGAAAGCAGGTATGTCTTTATCAATAGTGATGGTAAAATTTCATGAACACTAGCTTGTAATAAAATTTAAATAAATATTTCTTTTTCGTTAAAAATGGTTCTGAAGAAATAATATCACTAAATGCACAAATACTTATCTGAGACAGACAAATGCTTATTTGAGACTAATTATTTGAAAATAATCCTTTGCCCTTCATAGATGTGACTTTTCTCACTTCTGTATATTAAGACTCCCTCAAAAGAATGGGTCTAGAACTGGTTCCTTTTGAAAAAGGAACAGAATGTAAAGTTGTCGTTTCTGAGACGTGAGCTTTCAGCTGACTGGAAGTTCCATGACTCCAAAACATCACAAAGATGTGTCTCCTATAGGCAACTAATATTGTACAAGAAAAAAAACTTGAAAATTTTAAAGCAATTTTGAATAACAGATTTTTACTCTATTGTAAAGCATATAACAGTATAAAAAATGCAATTAATTATATAATTCAGTTTGGTGTTAAGGTAATAATTGTAACACAAGTGTACTCCCAAAGGGTTAATTTCTTTGCATTTTTAATATTTCAATTCAATCGACTTTTAAAAATATTTGAAAAAACTCCAAGCGACTTTAAATAGCCATCCCTAAACTTCTAGATTTGTTTATTTAGATGCATTACCATTTTATCTCATTTATAAAAAAGCAGGGAGGATTGTTATAAACAGCAGTATTTAGCAACTTTTCACAGCAGTTTTCAAAGGCAATACATATCACCATGCTATCAAGACATTTCCATTTCACATACAACAACCATTAGTAAAATTAAGTTGGGGTTCCAAATTCTTCAGTTACTGTTATTAGACTGCTGCTGAATTTTGGACTACCTTGCAATCATCTTTAGCTATATTCATAAACAAAAATTGCAACAATCTGAGACCAAGTTCCCTCTCACAATAGGGCAGGGGCCCCTACAGACAAGAGCTGGACACCACTAATAATCACCCAGACAGACTTCTGAAATGGGTATCCTGTGGAGAGAAAGAGCTGATTTTCTGAGCTCTCATCGAGGCACAGGGCTCTCACAACCAGGAACAGATTTCCATAGGAGAGCTCAACAGTGTTCAACCAGCAGATGACCAATCCCTTTTCCCAAGAACCCTTGCCCTCACTGCAGGAACAAATTCAGTTGCTCATGACATATCTACTGACCTACCACAGCTGACAGCCTGGTAAATTAAAATAAACCAGCGCCTGTTTTCTCTTCAGTATTTCAGCCTGCAGGTTGCAGCAACTCAGCAGCTGTTACAGAATAAGCTGACCCATCTTGAGATCATAGGTGAGAACTGCTGAGGCCAAAAAAAGAGTCAGCTTTTTTGATCAATCACTTCCACCGTGGTCTCAACTTGCAAATAAAGTTTTTTAAAAACTTGAACAATGACTAATAACAATATGAAACATTTATTTCCTTCTTTGTTTAATAATCATCTACTGCACACCATGAATTAAACTATAATCATGTGGAATTTCTTCTGTATAAGATGCATTTGAAAAGGCAGAAAATCCCAGTTCATCTCAGAGCCCAGGTGAGCTATGGAAGGCTGTCTTTAAAAAACATAAAATAATTCTTTTATTTATTTTATTTATGAACTAAGAATATGCGATGACTGTGATTTCAGGCTGTATTTTTAAAAGACAAGCTAACAAGCTTAATTTATGCTACAGCACATTTGTATCACTACAATGACAAGGAGAGAAAGACTTGTGTTCCTGGGGTTTACAAATGTATCTCAACGCACCAATGCTACAATGATAAAACAACAGTAAATAACTTTCTTAAACTAATTCATTATTTGTCAGACTGTAACATCATGAAAATACTCAGGATGATTTAGAGTAGTCATTTCACTTTACCATGATATCTAAACTTAACTCTTCTCACATAGACTAGTATATTATATAAAGTCTTTTATTCGTAAATACTATTCAATTCTAAAATGTTCACATCTAACTTCTAAAGATATCTTAGTAAATCAGAGTAGCCTTCTCATTAGAGAAAAGGAAAATATAAAACTGCATGTAGAAAAATATTTACTTATTTTGTCTCCTAGGAAAAATTCACAGTCATTTGGGAAAAGAAAAACAAAAAACCACAAAACATTGTTCAGTTATTTCTGATACTGTGGCAAATGTGAGGATGGGGAAAGAGAAACCATCTCCCACAGCATCCTCAGAGGTAAACTGAGGCAGTGTGGTCTGGAAGACCGAATAGTGAGGTGGGTCGCTTACTGGTTGAAGGG
>NW_009729960.1:0-1980 GCF_000703405.1 Apaloderma vittatum | reverse complement strand
CACTCTGGCCTCCAATCAGGAGATGTGGAGATACATCAACCGTAACGCTGCTGCCTCCTTTGAGAACGCACGTAGAATTAGTCTCGAGGAGAAAAGACAACGCAGAAAGAACCGTGCCTCGCCAATACCGCCTAAGGAGACTCCACTGTGCCTTTTGCAACCAGACTTGCCTATCCTGCATCAGCCTTTTTAGCCATCAGCGCGCTTGTAGCAAGTGTGGGTAGAGCCCTGCCCATATCTTCGTTTGCAAAGCCTGGCCTTGATGATAGGTGAAATACAGCATTCCCTTTCAAAGAAAATGTTGTGGAGACTGAGATTTTTTAAAATTATAAACATAAATGTCAACATAACATAACTCAGATCTTTGTGCACCTGCTATTTGTTTTCCTCCGTATAGTTTTTATATTATTTGTAATTATCAATCATATACCTGGATACACATATATTTACAAGTTAGGCTAAAATATATCCAATTAAAAAACTCAGGAAGATACATTAACTTCAGAGGATGATGTTTTCGCATACCAAAGTTGTGCTGTGAACACAAACACCATTCAAAATCATGACTAACACACATAATTATAGCATGTGTTGAGAAACAATTTTTATTTATTTACTTTTTTGTTTATTTGAGAGAAAAATCTAAGTCCAACTGGAGATAACAGGCAGAAGAATATACACTGCATCTGATTAAGTTTGCAGAGATGCATATATTTTGGAGGGGTATCAAAGGTTATTTATATTCAGCAAAATGCAATTATGTTTTTGAAATGGGCTGACAACATATCAATGTAAATCAAGCTGGCATTATACTTCTACTCCCCAAGCAGCTATTGCTTGATTGTTTATGTTACTCCCTACAACAGTCTAAGGACTAAGCAGGTCCCAATACAACCTAGGACAAAGGAAAGGGCAGTCATTAGAGGGCCACGTGTGTAATTACACTGAGACAGTAAAAGTACCAAGTGATTACAACTGACTCATTTTCAGGATGTACATTTTTATATTTATTCCATATATAGAAAAATAATCTGTCAAAAAAAATACGGCAACAATTAATTTCCAGGAGGCATATGAGCACAGATCATTTCACAAGGATTGGTTTGAGACAGGCAGTTTCTGCATTTAAATTACACAAAATCCACATGTGAAATATAGTAGTCATTGTCTAAGACATCACTGAATGCTTAAGTACCACAACAAGAAAGGCAAAAATCTCAAGTACGGGATACAGAAGAGCAGAAATAAAAGCACCCAGGATAAGACAGAAGCTAAACCCAGTACTAGTGTTGAGAACAGGATAAATATAGGAAATAAAAATGTAATTCAAAAGATGGATTTAAAGCCCAAAACAAACCTCACATCTTTGAAAACTACTTTCATGTTCCAAAGCAAATCCAGCCCTTCTCACTGGTAACTTCTGAGCATCAAATCCCTAAGTTAACTTTTAAAGCTATGACGATTGCAGACCTCCTAATACAATAAATCCTAGCGTAAATGAGACAACTTGAATTGGGAAAATTACATTAACAACTCTTTTAGAAAGACAATTACATACAATTTCAAGAAAGCTACG
The DNA here is from genome assembly GCF_000703405.1 of Apaloderma vittatum. NCBI lineage: Eukaryota > Metazoa > Chordata > Aves > Trogoniformes > Trogonidae > Apaloderma > Apaloderma vittatum. Next base: position 404 of record NW_009729960.1, on the reverse strand, counting down.
CAAGTTCTTTCATTCCATAAAGGAAAAACTACGTTACCTATGAAGTGAGGCTTGCTAAATTACCAGAAGACCCATTACAAACATCATCATCTCCCAGGAAATAATTTTGTTAGACGAAACATTAACAAAAAAAAAGACCACTAGACTTCCTAATGATTACATATGTTTCTTACTACAAAGTTGTTAGCACTTCTGAAGAGCATATGTGTACCTGAAGAGCCTGTCTCACATACCCTAGATTTCTACAAAAGGAGCCTAATGAGGCTGTGATCTGCCCCCCATCCATTGTGAAGGTGCTGTTCATTCCTCTCGTGTAGTGCATTTGGGGCTCCGTGTTACTGTCCCAGCCGGACCTGCACGCAGCCCAGTATCCCAGTGTCGTGGTTTAACCCTGGCCGGCAGCC
>NW_009729959.1:0-1990 GCF_000703405.1 Apaloderma vittatum | reverse complement strand
ATGTTGAACAGGGCTGGGCCCAGCACTGATCTCTGGGGCCACCACTGGTCACTGGACGCCAACTGGATGCAGCACCATTCACCACCACTCTCCGGGCCCAGTCATCCAACCAGTTTTTTACCCAGTGAAGGGTGCACCCATCCAAGCTGTGAGCTGCCAGCTCTTCCAGGAGGATGCTGTGGGAGACTGTGTCAAATGCTTTGCTGAAATCAAGGTAGACCACATCCACAGCCTTCCCCCTATCCACTAGATGAGTCACTCAGTCATAGAAGGAGATGAGATTGGTCAGGCAGGACCTTCCTTTCCTAAACCCATGTTGGCTGGGCCTGATGCTGCTTGATTGCACTCAAGATAATCTGCTCCATAACCCTGCCAGGCACCAAGGTCAGGCTGACAGGCCTGTAGTTCCCCAGATCCTCCTTCTGGCTCTTGAAGATCTCATCCTTTAAATGTTTCTAGAGACTCAGCTAGACAAATCCATAATGGACCTAGTGTGGTGCTGGCAACAGCTCTTCTTTGAAAAGTTGGAGTAGGAAGCCCCCAAAGGTCCTTCCTAACCAATATTTCTATGATTCTATGAAAGTCTGTTGACAAAGGTGGAACAAATATGTATGAATGTGATGCGAATGTGATGTGATAAGAAGATACATGAATTTAGACTGGCCATTGTAGGAAATGTTAAAAGGGAATTAACTTGAAGATCATTTTAAAATGGAAAAATAATTACTTTCTGGAAGTGATTTGTTAATAACCAGTTTTGAAATTCAAAACGGAATGTCATTTATATGGGGTTTCTTCAACATTCACATTTACTTATTTAGCAAATAAACTCAGCATATAAAAGCTTCTGAGCAAAGAAAACATTACAAACAGAATGGAAACTTACTGGCAGTCTGGTCTGCTGCAATGGATTCATACTTGGCATGGAATCCTCTATTAGAATATCTCGAGTCACTGTGAAATCTGACAGTCAAAAGGTTTGAGGATGATGTGTACAGGAGATCAGAACCAGAACAAATTCTTCCAAGCAGAGGAGAAGTATTAGGTGGCCCGTCATAGATCTCGATATAGTCATTCTGGCATCCACCCTGCAACCTGAGGAAGAAATGTGAACATATGATAAAAAGCACTTGATAAACTTGATAAACAAGAAAATAAGGCACCGCATTTACACAGTTCCCATTTAATATTAATAATCCGCTTACAAGCATCAGAAATGTGTTTAGTTGAAGTTATGATTCAGGACACATAGATTGCCCAAGCAGGAAGTGGTCTACTTACTGAACACTTTCAAATGTGAGGATAATGCGCAAATTATTAGTTACTTGTATTTGCCACAAACAATCTGCATTATTTGGATAATTCAATGGATAGGAAGGACTCTGAAGTGTTCCGGAGACATTTAAAAGTAATCCACCACAAATATATTTTCTAGCTGGAAAAAAAAATAAAAAGAAAATAAGACATATGACTTATGTGACTCATTTAGATTAACTTCTGATCAAATGAAAATTCATTTATGTATGCAAGCCAGAGCAGCAGGAGGTTAAATCACAAGAAACACTGAATAGTGTCTCACTCAGAATAAAACAGGGGTGACTTAGAGGACTCTGATACTCCCTTGCTATTTTTGCATTTGGAAACCTTCAGACACATATGTATGAGACAAAGCAAGAGATAATGAAAACATAAAATAAAAACTAGAAAAGGAAGAAGATTTCCCACCAGGTCAACACAGTCAGAAATCCATACCCAGCAACAGAATCAGAGAGAACAAGATGTAGGATTTAAAGACTATCAATAAAAACTATTTCAAAAGCATTAAAAGGTGGAAACGATTCAACCACCACCTACTCAGCGATACATGCACCTACAAAATAATGCACCTGAAATACAAACCTGGAGTAGTTGATGTAGTGGGAGCAGTGGTTGCGTTTAGTGCACCTGTAGGAGAGGAAGAGAAAGAAGCAAGTGAGGACCTTGCGGACGA
>NW_009729958.1:0-4003 GCF_000703405.1 Apaloderma vittatum | reverse complement strand
CGGCTGTCAATTAGAACTCCCAGGTCTTTTTTCTCTGTACAGCCTTCCAGACACGTTTTTTCCTCTTTGACAGTACCTAGTCAAGTAACTTTTAGATTTAAACTGAGGCAATAAAAAGTTTAATTGTAGCAATCAACTTAAACACACTTAATCTTATAACTATGCTATGCTTTAAATTAGGAGTAATCTTTTCCATTAAAGTATCTGGGTTTGCAGGAGTAGTCCTGGAGTCAATATTACATTGTTGTCAGCAGCTTGCTTTTTCCTGGACTTGAAGACTAGAAGGTATGATTGAATACATGCACATGCACTGTGTAATCCAGTAGTATAGATCTAGTGATTAAGGCTGTGTGCATATACACAGGAAATTATTAATATTGGTCAAAGGATGTGCTTTAACAGAGTGTTTGTTTATAGCTGTTGCCAAGCAACATCAAGGCAGTTACTCTCTTGACAAAAAGAACAAGAATCCGTGCTCCTCAGAGTACTGCACGCTTCTCTTAATCACATTGTACAAAACCACTTTCTGCCCTCACCAGGATTGCAGAACTAGCAGAGAAAGCCTAGTTATCTCACTGTAATTACCATGTCAGATCAGGGCTCTGCAGCTTCCTGTTTCCAAAATCAGTCTTTGTCAAAGTTACCACCTTCAAACGAGGTAAAAACAACCTCCTGTTAGAACAAATGTGACCTAACTGCACTTCACATTAGAGCTACTTTTCCACTTGGTTCAAACCTTGAGGCAGGTGTACAGTTTACTGACACTGCTCACTTTATCACTAATAAATTTTCCAGATTTATTCATTTTTTTTTCAATATTACCAATCTTTTGATCTGACTGTTTCACTGACATCTTGTGCAAATGAGTTTCATTATTTTTGGTTACCAGCTCTTCTATGTGTCGAACTTTGATTAGGAAAAAAACCCCAGGCTTTGTCATTTAACACATAAAGCCAATTCATCTGTAAAAATAAAAATAACTTAGTACTAGGGCTGGTTATCTGATTGTATGAGTAATATTCATGACCCGAGCCCCACTTCTTCTGATAGCACCTGTCCGTGGCCCGCTCGACCTGCAATTGTTGTCCCAGAAGGTCTTTCACTCTGTCCGTATCCTGCCCATAGCCTCTACCAGGAAGTCTGCAAATAGCTTGGGCATTTGCCTGGTCTGAAGATGTCTTGGAAGGAGAGAAGGTTACCTTAAGATTTCTTGGTGAAGAACAGGATCTTTTAGACACACACAGTGTATGATTTGGCCCAAAATAAAATACAACTTATTCAGCCGTGCAATGAAAGCTGGAAGTTGCAAACATAGATGAAACTCTTCGAACCTGTACAAAGTGTAGAGTAGATCAAGAACCTGTCCTTGTAGCTGTCTGCAGGCTGTGAGGATGAATGCTCCTTCTTGTCAGCTTCCTTCAGTTCTGAGTTCAGATCCTTGTAGCTCTTCCTCCTCGGCATAGCTTTCTACCCCTTTTACGTACAAGATCTCAACGTTGCCAGAAACAGCATAGCTCTCCAGATATTCAAAGAAACAAAGGAAAAAGCCCTCGGGGACACCTTTTGGAAGAAGGCCACTGCTGACAGGTGAAGACAGCACCATGGAAGAAAAAAAGAAAGGAGGTGGGAGGTACTGGCAGTAGTAAAAAGCACACACGCGCTTGGCTACTGTTACAAAGTTGGTATGAGTACAACAATAACCCTGAAAATTACGTTGCCTTTTTTATTTTCACTCTTCACCAGAATTGGCAGTACTCTGTAATGACTCTTTTTATTTCAGGTGCAGTGTTTAATTCTGATGCCAAGAATGCTCCTATGTAAGGAGTATATTGGGGTATGTTGACATTGTGGTTGTAGCCTGATCTAACAGCATGTATTGGGAGGCTGTTTGCAGGAAGCATCCTTTTCTCTTCTTAATCAACTGGAAATCAAACTGAAGGGCAGGGTTTTGGTGCTGGTCTCTGTCAAGGCACCTACTGAAACGTGGGTTCTGATCTTTATGTTTCTTCTGGATGGGAGGATACAAAGGTATCACATTTGTCTTTATTTTTAAAGAAAAATCAAACATGTGAAATACTGTTTTCCCCCACTGTTTTCATCCTTGAGCTGTGGGAAGGAGAAGAGGTTAGTCCCACCAGCAAAATTTCCTGTAAATAAACATAATATTTAAACGGCAAGTTGAAGTTTTAGGGCCGCAAACAAATGGATATAGTGTGGCCAGTCGATAGCCATGATTTTTTTTTTTTAAAAGGATGAAACATAAAGTGTGTGTTACAAACACAGTTAACACCCATTTGATCTTCGGTTAAAAATTATGAAACCTGCATAATGTTTGTTTGTTTGTTTTAGCTTTTGTTGTTGGTATTTTTTTAAAGAAGCAGCAGTATTATTTCCAGTTCTAAGGGTATTTCAGAATGCACCAGAGTCCAAAGAGTCTCCAGAATCTGCTGCATTAGCCTCTGCTGGCTCCCCTGTTGCGTGCTATTTTCTGATTGAATGTTGAATGAGTGTGTTCAATAAAGACAAGGGAGATCAGAATTGGTTTCTTGTTACTATTTTAGGCACATTATATTTGTCAACACTCTTGACTTAGATGACACTTAGATCACATTTTATGACAAATTAATGCAGAACACCACAAAATTCCAAAAGGTTCACATACTTTTTTTTTGCAGCTGTAGATCTCGAGGAATTAACTTTCCTACGCTTTTCTGAAGAACCTCCTTTTAACTATTTTTCTTCCTTTCTCTTAGGAATTTTCTTATTCAATACATGCAACTGCTACTTTTCTTTAAAGCTAAATTAATTTTCTTCTAGAGTAACTCACACCAGTAGAATTGAAACAAGTAGCTTTTTATTAGGATTAGGTGTTAAATAGCTAGGTGCCCATCATCTAGGGTATTAAATTACTTACACATAAGCAGTGTTTTCTTAAGATGTTTTAGTAGTTCCTCTGAAATATCTAATGATGTCAGAGTGATCAGAATATTAACAGGTCATCTTTATTAGAGTTAATTCAGTGGTATTTTTAGGTTAAGCATGCCAAATGTGGGGGGGTTTAATTATTATTTTGTATTCTATTAGAACTGATTGGATTTTTTACATTTACTGCAGTGTGTTAAATTTTCTATTATTTATTCTTAATTCTCTATATTCACCTTCTTCAATTACAGATTTATTTTCTTCAATTCCTGTTTCAGTATCTTCACTGAATTCTAGTCAAGTGAGATTTTTGCTACCTAGAAAGCCATTTATAACAGTTTTTCTTCGTAATTGTCTGGGCTGGAATTATCTAGTATAAATGCTGGAAGCTATCTGGTTGTAGCAGTCTATGCTATAGATCTCTGCATTGGCTTGTTAATTACAGTGAAAAAGTTTTTTTAAAGATAAAGCCTTGTAAGGTTAAGGTATGCTACGGTGTAGATACATCCAATGTAAGGTCTTCTGCCAATAGGAGATCTTGATCTCTCCAGTAAAAATTGTACAAATCTGTCTTTGTAATTTAGCTGCTGAGATTCAGGTTTCATGATTTACTCCTTATCTTTTGAAACCTGTTTGTCCTACATCTGCATTTCACCATGAAACTTTATTTTGAATATTTTAAGCCACTTCTATCTTAATGTAAGTATTTGACTTACTAAACAAAGAACCTGGAATACCTTTCCTCTCTTTCTGGCAAAGTGACAATTTCAGTAAGGAGGTGTGTGTTCCTTTTGAAAAATGTGTCCATTTTGTTTTCTTTTATTCTTCAAAGAACAAAATAATTCAGTTACAAGATGGTAGTTTAGAGATTTTTTATGTTATTTTCCCTGATATTAAATTCTATTTGTGTCTGCTCCTAAGGAAAGAGGAGGGGGCAAAGGGAGGAAGGAAGCGAGGAGGGAGGGAGGGACGGGGGAGGAAAGAAAGGGGGAGGAAGGGGAGGAGGAAAGGAGGAAGGGAGGAAGGAAAGGGGAAAGGAAGGAGGGAGGGAATGAGGGAAGGGAAGGGAAGGGAAGGGAAG
>NW_009729957.1:1201-6918 GCF_000703405.1 Apaloderma vittatum | reverse complement strand
TCTGACTTCTTCCCTTCAACCAATTAGCGACACACCTCACTGCTTGGTCATCCAGACCACAATTCCTCAGTTCACCTATGAGGATGCTGTGGGAGACGGTGTTAAAGGCCTTGCTGATATCCAGATAGACCACATACGCTGCATGGCCACCATCCATCCACCTGGTTATGTCTTCATAAAAGGCTATCAGGTTGGTCAAACATGACTTCCCCTTGGCATAGCCATGCTGACTGCTCCTAATAACCTTCTTATCCTTGATATGCCTAGAGACAGTGCCAAGGATAAGATGTTCCATCGCCTTTCCAGGGGTGGAGGTGAGGCTGACTGGTCTGTAGTTACCCGGGTCATCCTTCCTGCCCTTCTTATAGACTGGGGTGACATTTGCTTTCCTCCAGTCTTCAGGCACCTCACTTATTCCCCACGACTTACCAAAGATATGGAGAGTGGCCTAGCAATGACCTCCACCAGCTCTCTCAGCACCGGTGGGTGCATCCCATTAGGGCCCATGGATTTATGGATGTTCAAGTGTTCAAACTGACCCCTAACTCAGTCCTCCTTAACCAAGGCAAACTCCTCCATTATCTTGACTTCCTCTGGGGCCTCAGGGGACTGAGGCTCCTGAGGACAGTCTCCAACAGTGCAGACAGAGGCAAAGAAGGCATTCAGTAACTCTGCCTTCTTTCTGTCCTCTGTCTCCAGGGCACCCACCTCATTCATAAGAGGGCCTACATTGCCTCCAGTGCTCCTCTCACAATTACTAATTTGGTATTGAAGACATGTCTCTTTTTTATTTCTTTCAATAAATATATATATTTTCCCTTTTTGGCACTGGAACTGTGGAAGATGAGTTTAAAAAGTCTTATCTATCCTGAAGGTATCTAAGTTTGCATGTGGCATGTCTTTAGGCGTTTTTACTAAGAAACTGTTATCTTTTGCATACACACTCTCACTTCTGCAGGTGATAACAACTCCAGCGCGATGTAACTCTTCGAAATCTTCCTAACCACTCCTGGCTGAAATCACCATTATAGGCTACGAGAAATTTTGAAAAGGAGGGTAACAGAACCAAGCCTGACATAAAATTCAACAGGCTGCCAGCACAAAAAGCAAGCGCAGGTGGTGATGTGAGTGCTGAGTGAAAGGTCTTCACTGGGCCAGTTCAGCAGTTTCTTGGCTTAACTTTGAATTATATGGATTAATCCTGGAGCTGTAAATATTTAAGTTGACTGGACAAACCTGAATCTAATATAGAGGGAGGTGTACTTTAACCAAAAGAGAGAGAAAAGAGCATTCTTCCTGACAGTGGCAATAGATAATTCGGCTGTTAGCCATCTGAGTGCAGATATCCACAATGATACTGCACACAAATCATATATTTAGGCATTAAATGTGCACAGGAAAAAACCCACCACATTATTAAGGCCATTCATGCAGTGAGGTTTGGGAGGTATGTCAATCAGATAGGAGGATTCCTACAATTGCCTGAGATGAAGAGAGAAAACAACAGAAGTCAAATTCAGAGAATCCTATTCTGGGTGTACACACTTCATAACTGGCATTTGTTCTCACAGTTTTCAGCAGTTATTTTATAAATAAATAAATGCTGATTAACTAAATGTGCAGCAAAAACCACTACTAAGGCTACTGCTGGCCACCATCTTTTTCCACTTTTTTTCTTTTAAACTTTCTGCATTGCATAGTCACAGGTTATTTAGAGGCCACTGTCTGCAAAGACATGTTTGTAGTCTTTTAACCTTTAGACTTCTTCCCCTTTTCCCTCCTCCCTGCTTGTTTTCTCTAGTACACATTGTCCTTCCTTTGAATTTCTTGATCATACGGATACTTCAGACTATCACCTCATACTTAGCTTAATTCTACTCCAAACCCTTGTTTTTTCCTTACAACACACGTAACACTTGGTTACAAAGGCAGAAAGGCATCATCTGCAGAAAAGATGCACAAGGAGACATGAGTCACTTGCATGTTTTCTGCAGTATAAAAATTAAACCCTAAACTGAGTGCATTTAGCTTTTCTGATGATTTTTTTCTCAGCTCTTTGTGTACATTCAAGGAAGCATTTCTCAGTTTGAAACTGAAGCTGTTCCATATGCATATGTAGTGACCAGATTGTCTTGCATTCAAACTTTCTGGCATTCTTACTCAGACTTTCCCAGACACAGATATAAAACTGTTATGTGCAGACAGATCCTAGATCAGGATGTCTCTAAGCTCTGTCTTTTCCAACATGTGTGTCTGTATGTGTTCCTATTCCCCCGCTCTTGACATAGATCAGGGTAGAAGTATATGCCCCAAATTCTTTGCGACAAGTTTATACTTCCACCATAGAGAAAATTACCAGGTGCATTTCAGTCATACCTACTTTTCCAAGCTTCTTTTGCAACTATGCAGAAACCAGTGACTTACTTCTCCTGGCACATTTTCCCAGCCTTGCTTTTTTTTTTTCCTTTTCTTTTTTTAAAGAAATGGACACACAAGTTCATAGAATAAACCTCAGCTTCCTCTTGGCAGAGATCTGCTGTGAGAATTGATAGAAATACTACATTTCCTGGGAGATAGTTGTCTTCCCCCAAAAAGGCCATAGGAGAAAGGAAAAACAAAAAATATCCATTTTCTTTTAGTCTTGGAAGAAACTGTTCGCATGGCCATGTTTGTAAGCTTCAGTGCTAAGGACCATTCCTAGGCCAGTGCTTTAGTACCTTATAATCAAAGTACCTTATAGTACCGTTCTCTAATCTACAGGTACCTGTTGCATTTTAAGACTGTTATTTCTTGTTTTGTTTCCTGGAGATATGAAAATATTTTTGCTTTCCTCTTGCAGCAATCTGTTACATGTCATATTAAGAGTGTCTCTCATGTATCTTTGCTTGTCTGTGCTAAATTGCCCCAGGTCTCTCAGTCTTTTCTCATAAGTAATCTTTCTGCAACTTCTAAATGTTCTTTTCTACACTACACTTCCTTCAGTTATTTATTGACATGATATACACAAAACTAAACTAGGAACAACTAAGTGCTGAGGAGCTCTGCGTGTAACAAAGCTCTGATCTGCAATTCTTCCCCCATATTGGAGAGTTTCTGCTAATGAATAAAATTAATGTACATACAGATATAGGTATAGTATATAGATATTCTATATCAAGATGCATACATATAGATTTTTCTTTCAAGATATATATAGAAGGAACAAATCAATCATTTGGTCTTCTCACCTTTTTCTTCCTCTAGAAAGAGTCATGTTGACTCTTTTTCTCTGGTGCTGTCTCAAGCCTTTCCCCTCTACTTGCTCACCTATTTGCAACAAAAATATAGGAACCTACTATCTGGAATGCTGTCAAATGTAGTTGAATCTGTCCAAAAAGTTGAAAGAAGCATGTACAAACCTTTAGGGGCAAGGTTTTCCCCTCACTCTTCCTCAAAATATATGTGCATATATTCCCCTAGTGATGTAAGTGAACTAAAGCTATGAATCCCTCTGTCTCACAGACTTGCTTAATCTCTGTTTATCTCCATGATGATATGCCTGCTATTAACACTCTTTTTTCCAGAATTAAGGTCACTTCTCAAAAGCATCTTCCAATTTGTCTCCCAAAATAAAGACGTACATTGTTTCTTCCTTTAATAATCTGATAGCTAAGATCACCCCCTTGCTAACCTACTCATATTGCTAAAATCAAAACCTAAATCTTCCCTCTTTTCTTATATTTGGAACAACCATGTCTGATGTTTGCCTTTTACAAGGCATCATTACTAGTCTGACAAATCTAATCTCATTGCTGTTGAAGATGTTGAAAGACCAGGCTCAGCACATTGTTTCATTTATGATAAATCTATCCCACTCTTCACTTTACATACTAACTTCTTTTTCTCCAGAGTTTCTGATTTTGTTTTGCTAATAGTTATCAAGTTAGTAAAGCTACAAAGAACTGGCATTCATTGAAATGTTTAAAATAGCTCAAGGAAGCTTAAAATTACACAAATACCTGCAGTCTAGGACTAAATAAGCAATTGTTAAAATTTTTGTTAGGAAACCAACCTTTAATAGAACTTGTCGATCTTGTAGAAGCAGTTCATTGCCACATTGGGGCTGGGGGCAGCTGACCACACTCAAGGAAGTTTAAAATGACACAACTATCTGCAGTCTAGGACTAATGTTAAGCAGATGTTGAAATTTGCGTTAGGAATCCAGCATTGAATAGAACTTGTCAACCTTGTAGAAGCAGTTCATTGCCATATCAAGGCTGGGGACAGCTGACCCTGGTGTCTGGGTACAGAGTGGCTCAGGAAAATCCTTTTAAGCCCTAAAGACGAGATGGAAGAGAAGAAAATGCCTTCTGTCTCACCTACTCAAGCATCATGTTGGTAAATATTACGCAAACACGCAAAAGAATTTATATGGCAAAGCACTTTAAAGCTTAAAATGTCCTGGAACAAGTGACTGCATGAGCAAACCTGTAGTTGAGCAACTGAATAAGCATACGGGTATCACAATAACAGTATATTAATCCACTCTGGATCTAAGCGTCGTCACAGGCTCTTGAATTCTTAAACAATGTAACTGAATAAAATAATTTAAAATCCTCTTTTAATGAATAAAATCCTTTTGTCTCTTTTATTTTCCAGATTCATACACACAAGACATATTTATGGATTCATTCTCCTTCCCTCTGAAAATGTTCAATAATTTTTGGTGACAAATCCTCCAAGAAGTAGAAAGCATTCTTTAAAAAAACTCCCTACAGAATTTATAAAATTTTACAGGAACGTTGTGGTTCATTTGCTGGGGTTTAATCTAGTAGTCACCTGACTTGTGTATAACTTCTGCATTTTGCTCCCTGGTACATGCCCTAAGTGAGCTCAATTCTTGGTTCCAGTCCATTTTGTCCCAGCTAAAAATGTCCTTGACTCATTAAAAAAAAAAAAGTCTTGATCTATTCAGATGTTGTTAAGGGAGAAATGTACATGCAGTCCAGAATGGCTTCCTGTAGATTTTATAAATAGCTTTCCTGGCAGATTAAGGGCAAAATCACTTCTCAGTCCAAATTTCATCAGCCATAAGGTTAGTGGCATGGTACCATAAATATATGTTTCAAAAACTCCAGAGCTCTGCCAGAAATCTGGAAAGGGTCTTTTGGGGAAATCTGTGCTTTACCAGGACTACTGCTACCATGCCAGCACTCAAGCCAGCCCGGTGTCACCAATGTTGGAGGCAGGAGTTAGAAACCTCTCAGAGCACTCTTAGCGAAACAGAATTGGAGCTGAACTACCCACCCTTACCGTACACACAGTAGCCTTGTGGTCTGCTGGGACTTCCCATTCTTGGTTGGTACAATCTCTCCCTTGAAAGAACCTGTCTTATCTGCAGTTATAAAATTTCACATTTGGGGTTTTTTTGTTGTTGTCATTTGGTCAACACTTTCAGATTTTGGTAGCATCTTAGTTTTTGTTTGTAGCATGTGGCTTTGGTGTATTCTGTATTCTGTAAAGTCAAAGTTTTGTTATGAGACATACAGCTGATGGCTACTTTTGCTTTTAGCACTGTCAGAGAAAAAGGCAAAACATGTCATAAATCAATCATGTTTTTACCTGCTTACATGCTTTCCTCTTTAAAAAAAAAACTTATGTTTGTTTAGATAGCCGTAAAATGTGTGTTTGTGTGATTGACAAAAGATTATTTCTTTAATTTCTTCTCTCCCATGGCA
>NW_009729957.1:0-1170 GCF_000703405.1 Apaloderma vittatum | reverse complement strand
GCGGTTGCAATAATGATGCGGTTTTCCTGCTGCAGATCTAGCCACTTCTGTCTGAGACTCCCCACAACTGTACCTTAGCCAACTCTGCTTATTTCTGCCCGCGTACTCAGCAACGCATTCATATAGTTCCCTTAGACAAACTTAACACCCATTTTCAGGAAAGCTTGCTAACTTTCTAAAACCAGCAAAGAAATAATCACATTCAGCAGTAAATTCTGAATATTACTTGACCGTCTTTAGTACCCACCTGATACATTTTGACTGAGATGTTGGATTCCTGTAGTGATCTTCCTATCTATTAATTTTCACAATAACAAACCTCCTGCTGAGTTTAACGAATGTAGAATTTATAGACAGGTTATATGGCAATATTATCAGGCTTTTTAGAAGTGACAGCTGACACAAGACACATTTACCTCATGTAGTCCAACTATGACAAACAAAATGAAAAACAATTTTGGACTTGGATGATGGGTCAGCAATGTTCTTAACTGATATTGAACAGCTTTTAGGGCAGGAGCAAAATACTAAAAACAAGCATAATTCACAAGGCTACTGAGCTCAAGTTGAGAGGAAAGGAAGGTTCAGAGCTTGTTTTTTCCTGTTGGATACTCAGCATGACGGTCTTTGTCAGTTCAAAAGGTCATCTGTGAACCAACCTGCACTTTATGAGCCTGACTGCCAGGAGACATGCCAGGTTACTGGGGGCTGCAACTGCTGGAGAAGTACTGATGATTAACCCGTAATGACCTTTTACATTAATCATAAGCAAAGCTGAGACAGTGCAAATAACATAAACAGCAAACTAAGGAGCAAAACTATGACTTTCTGCAGACGTTCGAAACCACAGCTGTTGGTAATAAAATGCAAACGCTGATTTTTTTTATAACCACCAGTTAACACGCAAGGGGAAGCTGGCGCGCTCCTTTCTGCGTGGTTTATTAAGCAAGGAGCACATGCTCCTCCTTTTCTGAGAGAGTCCTTGCTTCTCTCATTAAAAGTGGAGGAGACTTTACAGCAGTGTTTTTCAGACTTGTTCGCAGTACCTAATCGAAACTGCCGAGCACCGATCTCTGCCAGTACGTGCGGGTTTCGGTGCCGCACCTGGGCCAGCGCAGCGCCGCCCGGGAGCGAGGGCTGCCCGGCTCTGCAGGGAGCGGCCAGGCCTCT
>NW_009729956.1:0-1710 GCF_000703405.1 Apaloderma vittatum | reverse complement strand
ACAAGGGGCAATGGGTAGAAGCTGGAGCATAGGAGTTTCCCCAAAAGCATTAGGAAAAACTTTTTGACTGTGAGGGTGACAGAGCCCTGGCACAGGCTACCCAGAGGCTGTGGAGTCTTCTTCTCTGGAGACATTCAAAACCCACCTGGACGGGTTCCTGTGTGACATACTGTAGGTGATCCTGCTCTGTCAGGGGGGCTGGACTAGATGATCTTTTGATGTCCCTTCCAACCCTGAACATTCTGTGATTCTGTGTAAAGTGAGACCTGCTGGTTCTAAAATGATACATATTTGAGAGAAATAGAATTGCCTGTCTTAGTCAGATTTAAATGCAAAACACATTTTGGTTAAATTTTTGTTTTGAATACACACAATTTAGTATTGCTTTATCTGATTAATTAAAAGGCGTTTAAAATTATATATATTTTCATATATATTTTTGATTGAATTCCATTGTTCATTCAAAACATTCACAAGTTACATGAAGTCTATTAATAAATTTGAATAAAAAGGCACTGTTTAGCATTTAAAATATTGGGTTTTTTAATAAAAGTGTAATCTTAAAACATAAGTACTCAAAGAAATGCATGTAGTTATCTATTTCTATATATAGTTATAGTTATATATTTTCTAATGGGAAAAGGAATATTGTATTCAGTGTCAGAACTGTTTGTTTTGGTTTTGTTGTTTTTTTTTACAACTACTACCCACCCATACCTTAGAAAAATAACTAGAATGTACATATGCAAAACAAGATCAAATTATTATGAAAATCATGGTTTAAACTAGGAAGACCTTGTTGGAAAACTTTTGAATCTGACTCACCTGCGGATGAAACATCACCTAAACGTTTACTCAGTCAAAGTTGGTGCAGGGCAAGCAGCTACGATGGACACCTGGAAACAGAGAAGGAATTTCCCTTTTAGTAGAAGTGATGAGCTAGCTCAATTTCATCATTTCATGAAATTTCACCCTCAGTCTCCTGAAATAAAAGGTTACAGTCCCCTTAATACGTAGAGGCCCCTCTCTTTACATCAGCCTGTATTCCACATGAGCAGTCCCAGCTCTACAGTCTGAACATAGTGTAAAACCCAGGCAATAAAGCAGTGCACACATTATGCTTTCTAATCTTTCGGTTACAGGGTTAACTCTGGGAGCTGCCTGCAGCCTCTCTGTAGCGCAAGATATCTTGACAAATGCAATTTCAGAGTTCCCTGAAGAGAAGACAAAGTTCTTCTGTGCTGTCTTGCAGCAATTAAGAACTCTGGGCGGAGAACAGCTAAGAAACGTTGCTGTATGTTGTGTGTTACTTGCCATAACGATTGTCACAAATTATAACAAGTATGAAATTATTCCTGACAGTATGTAAAACTTGCATTTTTAATTGAATTCTTAGCAGTGAATTTTCTATTAATACTTTTTTCTTTTTTTAGCTTTCAATACATATAAATGTTATATACATGTTTTACTGTCATTTAACATAAAAATATGAAGGTGATGGAGAAAAGTGACACCAATTTTTTTGTTTCAAGTCATTAGGTCGTAAGTGGGAATCCAGCCTCTGACTTGAATCCTATTCTGGCAGCCAGCAACTGTGTGCTTTGTCTGGCTTCAAGAGGTAAGAGGAGATAGCCTGTGTCTGTAGTGGTGCCAGAGGTACAGGACCCTAGTGTATGGGGAGAGTGTTGGTAGCAAGGGCCCGGCGGCCGC
>NW_009729955.1:361-15080 GCF_000703405.1 Apaloderma vittatum | reverse complement strand
TTAGCTTGGAGAAGAGGACGCTGAGGGGTGATCTCCTTAATGTTTGTAAATACGTCAAGGGTGAGTGTCAGGAGGCCGGAGCCAGGTTCTTTTCTATTGCCGCCCAGGACAAGGGGTAATGGGTACAAGCTGGAACCTAGGAGGTTCCACAAAAACATTAGGGGAAACCTTTTCCCTGTGGGGGTGACAGAGCACTGGCACAGGCTGCCCAGGGAGGTAGTGGAGTCTCCTTCTCTGGAGACATTCAAAACCTGTCTGGACACGTTCCTGTGTGACCTACTGTAGGTGATCCTGCTCTGGCAGGGGGCTGGACTAGATGATCTTTTGAGGCACCTTCCAACCCCTGACATTCTGTGAAATCTGTGAAATCCAATATGCTCTCCTTCAAATTTATGAATGTGGGAAATCAAATCCCACACTTCCACATAAGACTGTTTACACAGAGTCAGACTCAGTGCTACTTCTCTTTTCCATCCTGTGCCATGAAAGCTGCACTTAAAATTTCTTCTCAACAATGAATGCAGGGCACAGGGTTCCTAATTCAAAATCCTGTACAACATATGCCATCTGTATAATGTATGCAGCCCCTGCTAGTACTTTATGGCTAGAGTAGCACATACCAACAAGTTGCATCTGGGGTAATCTACCTTGGGAGCACATTCATAACCTGAAGAAGCCAGTAGGCTGCAGCCATCCTGAACACAGCTGATTTTAGATCACTGATTTTAACAGATGCTTATGGGCTCTGTCTTCTACTATTTTCTCAATTCTAGTCGTGACTCCCGCATTGTGCCTCCTCAGCAGTAGGGAGTCTACAAGGTAATTCTAGCCTGGTGACAGAAAAGGTTTTCCCCTTATTTATTTTTTTTTTAAAATTTAAATGGTCATGGACCACTTGGCAATGGTCATATTTTTGAGTAGTAAAAAAATATAAATTCTCCCTATTCCCCTTTTCTGCACCAGCTTGACTTTTAACCTCCATTGTTTCTCTGTCTTCACCAATTTTTTCCTATAAGAAGTGAAAGGTCCTATTATAAGGAATATCACAGAATCAAAGAGTCACAGAATGTTAGGAGTTGGAAGGGACCTCTGAAGATTATCTAGTCCAACCTCCCCTACCAGAGCAGGATCATCTAGAATAAATCATATGCTCATCTAATTAGAACACGGGAAAAGCTGACTCAATATCAAGAAAAATAAATGTGAGTGTGGTGAAAGGCTTGGATGGTCCCAGAAAGCATGTTGGATCTCCATCGCTGGAGAACCTGTGGGCATTGCCCTGAACAAACTGCTGAAACTAAGCCTCATATATTTTGTGAAGAAATACACACTTCTGCTCTCTCAGAGATCCCTACTTGTAATGATCTATTATCTCCTAACAGCTTCCTTTTGTTGTAACTAATTAAGGCAGGATGTTACTAAAAGCTTTTCATTTTTTAAATTCAAGCATTACCTTGATTGCTCCAGGTATATGTCACAGGCCAACACTGCAAGAACAGCACAAGCCAAGAGAATTCATCAAGTGCTGCCTCTTAGCCCATCTCCAGTCCCTGATGGAAGAGGCCACTTGTACTACCTGGAAAAAAAAAACAAACAAAAAATCATTCACAAGTGATATGTTGGAACTGGAACATGAGAAAAAAACTGTTGGAGGAATGCTTAATGTTCTCAGGAGACCCATTTTGAATATTTTAAACCTGAAAAATTACCGGATGAAACCAGGAGAGGGCAATGATCACACAGATTATTGATAGCTAGAAAGGCTTAAGTTCCTAAATGGGACCGTATTTTCCTCTTCTTAATCAGGGGGTGAACATTTGTTTGCCTGATCATTAGCTCTGAAGAAGCTGCATTTCTGAGGTTAAATATCATTACATTGCACGCCATAGGTCTAAGGGTCTCTTGAAACAAAACAAAGATTTCCACATCAATCTTGCTAAAATAAAAAAAAAAAACACAATTCAGAATTGCTGCTAAGACTTTCCTCTTAGGCTAAATGGAAGAATGTGTTTAACTGGACAAATTCCCAGAATTAATGCCACAGAAATTTGCATTAAAAAAAACAACAATCAGCATTTAGAAGTGGAAAAAACATTGCAAAGATCTGTTCTAAGAAATTGTTTTCACAACAGTCTTCACACGAATGTGCTCTCTGAGTTGCTTTTTTTCCCAAGGCATACGATTTTTTAAGAAGCCTAGTTAGTGCATTTTGGTCTCTTTTAGAATGTTTAACTTTTGGTGAACTCTGAAAAATCTATCTGTTCATTAATAAAATGACGACAGCATTTGTTTGGATTTCCCGGAAAGAAAGCTTACTGCTATATGTGCTGCTGTTGGGTCCACTGCAGACATAAACAACAATAAATTGTCCTGCTGGATTGAGGCATGTAATTTTCTTAGTTTTCTTTAACAGGAAACTCCCTTTAAAAAGACAGGGTAACTTCTAACCTCAAAGATGCTGAAATACAAAAAAAAAAAAAAAAAAAAAAAAGAGTTGCTTTGGCTGAAACAAAAATAGCCTTTCCCAAAAGCAAATTAATAAGGTACATCATTATTCTCAGCTGTAAACAAGTGCAGAGGTTTAAACTGGAGATTTTTATAGCTGAAGTGGAAATATGTTCTATAAAAAAAAAATTGTCAGAAGCTTGAGTCCTCATTTTTTATTTTTCAACCTTAGTAATTTAGGCAGCATGTGTTAGATTCTGGTTTTGTCCCAAGGGTATTGGTTTAACATTTTATAACATAATATTTGAAGTCCTGAGGAATTCAGAGTACTTTCAGTATCCACAGGAGCAAACACACACATATTACCTGCATACCTAATAGTCTAGTGGTTTACCATAGTGAGAAGCTGTCCACCACATTTTATGGTTTAACCTCAATGCTTAGGTTTTTTATGGGTACAAATGAGTTGAGTTTGTGTTTCTCAAGGATATCACTATCTCATACTTCACATAAATAGTTTTCTCACTGTTTGGAACATCTGTCCAAAATAATGCATTTTAAATATCTATATAGTTTATGAAAACATTATTTCATGTGATATGAATAACATGACAACCATCTCCCGTCACTGTATTAAGTCTTATATTCCTAAACATAACAAACTTTATTATTTATGAGAGCATTACTTTTATAATTGAGGTGCTGCCACAGTGAGCAAAATAAAAATGAAATGGTATTTTAAAACCTAAAGAGCTGGGCGATGCTCTCTAGTGCTATATAGCCACCAATGATCAAAAGAACAGGAATGGATGTTGCTGTAGTCTCATTTTGCTTGTGGTCTTCTTGGGAGAAGTATGTCTTGGTAAGGGTTTGATCACATGGAGCATGGAGGTGCAGCAGGCAGTCTGGAGTGCACAGGGCTGGCTGGGATTGCACAGGTGAGACAGGACTGACTGGGTCACACTAACTCCAGTGGGAATTAGTTCTTGCTTTCTGGCCTCTTTTAACCCCCCAAAAAGGAACCTGGCCTGTTTCTTCAATTTACTTTATATATTTTAAGCCTAGGCAAAAGCTGCAAATTATGATATAGGACTGAGTATGTGGAAGTCTGTGGTCCCCAGTATCAGGGGGTTTTTGAGTGGTCCCCCCACCTAGCATGCCTTTTCACTAGAATATGCACCTAAAACATAGTTTTATCAAGTGCAGCTATGATCATGTGTTCTGAACATAAATTTTGAGTGGTGAAGGAAACTGAATTTTTTCAACAAATGAAGTGTTTATTCTGACTCCAGTGTTTAGAAAGCAATACTATGTAAGAAAAAAAGAGAAGACTTAGCAATTTCTCTTAATTAATGTATTCAATGACTCCCTGAGAAAAAGGCCTCAGACTGTCTTGGGATGCTCGTGTACTGAAACTTACAGAAACGTTTCTTGGGATGGTATGTGGATTTCTTGCCCCCAGCGAACATTGACAGGTGGTCTTCTCAGTCTAGTAGCACTCCGTTATTTGTCATGAAGAATGCTAAATTAGATAAATACATTTTCAGCACACCAGATGCCACATCCAAAAATCACTCCTTTACAGCAACATGCTCCTTTCTCACAGGTAGAAAAACAGTGACAGATAGTCAGTCAAAAGATCAGATAATGGTAGAGTTCTCTTCAAAAGATTCGTCAAAGCTTCAGCTGCTCTTCAGCACAACCCTGGCTCTGCTTTATGAAGCAAGCAGCCAGAAAAGAAAAGTGAGGATCTTATGAAGGTAAGTGAAAAAGAACTGTGAACAAAACTTTGCTTTATTTTTCTTACTTCTCCAGTCACCACTTTTCTTGCTTAAATCATGTTCATGCTTGTGTTAGCAGGTGCTTTCTTACTACAGGTGCACAATTGCAGTAGAGATGTTCAATTCAAATTACAAATGAGGCAAAGTTTTGGTTTGTTCTCTTCTGTTTTGAAGTGAAGGGAAAAAACTATTGCATCAGCTGACTTTGGGATGTGGTATGCTCTCTATCATTTGACCTCTTTAATCCAAGACAGTCTTTCTATAAAAGGTATCTTAGCTCAGTGACTAATTATGGCTTTTGTGCAGAAATTACTAGGTGAAATTCCATTGCCAGTATTATGCAGAAGTTCAGACCATGTAGGTCCTTTTTGGCTTTAAAAATTTTTTACATGCAAATTCCAATCCAAATTCTAACACATGTAATCTTACTTACAGATTTCCCCAGAGGTTTCTATAAAAGAATATTTCATTTTCTTCCTGTCCAACACTGCTCATTAACACTAACAGAGATGACATACTTTTCCTCAGTGGTATGCAAAGAACAGTGAAGGGAGAGATTGCTACAATGTGCTTTGAATCTTTCATGATGCAATGCAAACTAAAGTTACTAGTTGTTATTGTTTAGTCTTTGGCAAATACTAACCCGTAAGGACAGTGTAGTAATGATGGAAAGGCAAATGCTAGTTTGAGAAAGGCAGTAACTTGTTTAAGTAATCTTAACTCAGGTATTTTAAACTGTGTTCTGCTCCTACTTCCTACCACAGTCAAATTTAAACTTTAATGGACTAAAGTTCTACAATAGCATAGTTGTGCTGGAAACCTTTCTAATTTTAATGCCAAATGAAATGCAAAGCTACAGTCACAAGTAAAAATGTGAAAAAAATATAGTATCTGGAGGAATTTTCATTCTTTAAAAAAAAATCATCAAAGAACATATACGAACATGTTAAATTCCCTACTCTCTGCTGCAAAGCCCCACCCTGGTGTAACCCAGGTGATTTCCATGAGACTCATTCACTAGAGTTGTGTATTGCCCACAAGACTTAAAAAGGGAATCCAGGCACACTGTATTCCTTGTGTGTCTGTGCAGGAAACACCTGCTTCTGGAATGGGACTTTCGGTAAGCTTCATCCTCTTCAATAGGCATCTTTGCTTCTTAAACTTGCCAATGCTTTTTAAGGTTCTTTCTTCCTACAGGGTGTCTTCCACTGATATGATTCCTAGAGAAGCCCTTCAGAAGTGAGTTCCAAAAGGTTCTGCCCTTTACTCCTCAAGAGGCCCAGGACAGTGAGTAAAACATTGCCACCAGGTCATGACTTTTTAAGTCTTTATTGATTTCTCATGACTCTTTGGAGAAACTGTCTGGATTTCCCTGTGAAGCTTGATTTCAGTGAAGTAGCCACCTTCCACTGGGAAAAGCAGAAAACCTAGGAGGAGGCACCCCTACCTACAATCCTTTCAGATTGTTGTGCTAGAAGGTGTAATCTCTCATACTGTAACATATGAGAGACATTCCATTTTGCTGAGTTCCCCAGAAGAAAGCACAGAGGGTGAACATAAAGTTGAAATGTCCTGAAACTAAGGACTGTATGTATTTATGATGGTCTGTGTATTTATATAGAGCCAAGAGTTTGACTTTCTTTAAGCTATGCAGGGAAATGGAACTTGTACCTTGATATAGCATTATACAGACAGATAAACAGAGAATGTTTTACTAAACAAGAACAAGTATGAAAATAAATTAGCATGGTAAAACTAAACTAAAAGAATGACTGTGCGTTTAGCTGTAGATTTACTGGGGAAGACAAGTAAGGGGTTTAATTGTTTCTGATTTTCCCCATCTCATGTCCTCACGCCCTGCTTCCATGCCACCACACAGATAACTCATGCAAAACCAGCCACTGTGTGAAAACACAGCTTTTTCTTTGTGCCACCAAAGCTACAGAGAAGCCAGTGCTGCACCAGACTCAAGGCTGTTCATTGTGTGTTCTCGCTTTCATCCCATCACCTATCCTCTTGTCAACTCTACTGGCAGCATCAGCCCACTGCCTGATCTGGTGCAGTCACACAACCCAGAAATGTATCACAGGGGACAACACAACTGGACACATGGGAAAGGGGCTGCACTTTCTCAGATAAAGGCAGCAGCCACCTTGGTTGCTACAAAACTCAGCTGAAATTAGCACAACTGAGTGTATACATTTCTGAATAATGTCTCTGTTTTCATGGAAGTTTCTGTTTGGCTACATGACATCAAATGTTGAGATAGTCTTGAATGCTTTGAAATGACATACATGCAGTCCATTTTAAACCAATTACTGTGTTAGGCTTCAGGTCAGAATAAACCAAAGAAATCAACCCGGCATAGAATGACACTTTCCAAGCTTACCCTCAAGATTGGTCTTCAATTAGCAGCTGCTTGAGTCCGTTCACTTGAGGAGAAAATATTTACCACCAACTTCTATTTTAGCTCATTAAACCCAAACAACCTCTTACTGAGTCTACGTCTTTTCTTCTGCTTACCTACTTCTTACTACCTACTCTTAAGTAGTAAAGAAAATACTACAGTCATTGCCCTGATCAGCATATTTTTGTAAACATTCTTTTCAATCTGACTACATGACTTTAATGTTTTACTTCAAATAATTTCTCTAATCATCTGAGCAATGAGAACACCTAAAGTAAAATCTGATTTTTACCTGTGGATGAAAATAGGAATTAGATTAGGAATGTATTTCAAAAAGGATCTACTATGGAGCAGAACAGTTAAAAAGTTCTTAATATTGGTATGTAAGACAAAATATTATGACAAAATCTAGACCAAAGGGAAAACCACCATGGGTGTTTTATTTGAGTCAGAGTTGCTGCGTGTCAATTTTGTTTAATGATACACACAGCTGCATGAGGGCTTTCACATGTTCTAAATGTTGCATCTGTTCAATACAACATTCTCTGTTCAGTGCTGCTCTTCATTTTGCATCGGTGGCCAGAAGTAATAGGCAGACTCAGTGCCCTACTGTGAGGATCACTGAGTCTACACGTAGCAATGCATGGTCCTTGCCCTGGAGAACTTACAACCTGGCTTGAGAAGTGACATAGCAATCGAAAAAAAAACAAGACTGAAGTAAAGAAGACAGCACCAAGATCATGTACTTGGATAGGATAAGATTATGAACAACAATTTCTCAATAGATTTAGTATTCTCTTCATCTTGTAAAGAAGGTAAATAAAGTCAATTCTTTTCAAGACTCATTCAATTATATACTACTTTTTTCAGTCTTCCTAGAATGGTTATACTTAGTTATGCCTAGAGAAAGAAATGCTCAGCAGCCGAGAAATGCTCACCAATCCAGACTATCAATCTAGGCAGACTGGTGCGTTTCCACTGTTGTATGTAAGATGATTTGTCTGAGGACTGGAAACACACCTATTTGTATAGAATCATGGAAGCATAGAATGGTTTGAGTTTCTAAGGGACCTTCTATGATCATCCAGTTCCAGCCTCCCTGTCATGGGCAGGGATATCATTTACAAAGTGAGGTTGCTCAGAGCTTCATCCAACTTGATCATGAACACTTCCAGGGATGGGGGCCACCAATCTGGGTAACCTGTTCCTGCATCTCATCAACCTCATAATAAAATTTTTTTCCCTTATATCTAATCCAAATCTACCTACTTTCAGTTTAAAATGGTTTCCCCTTGTCCAGTCACTACAAGCCCTGGTAGAAAGTCTCTCTCTATCTTTCTTATACACCCTCCTTATAAACTAAAAGGCTGCAATAAGGTCTCTCTGGAAGCTTCTCTTCTCTCAGCCTTTCTTCATAGCAGAGATGCTCCAGCCTCCTGATCTTCGTCCTTTTTATGTTGGAAACCGCAGAACTGAACACAGTACTGCAGGTGAGGCCTTATCAGAGCAGAATAGAGGTGCAGAAATCATCTCCCTTGACCCACAGGCCACACTTCTTTTTATGCAACCCAGAATATGGTTGGCTTTCTGGGCTGTAAGCACATGTTGCTGGCTCATGTCCAGTTTTTCATCTGCCACTGTCCCCAAGTCATTCTCCGTATGGCTGCTCTTGATCTATTCATCCCCCAGTCTGTACTGACACTGGGGATTGCCCTCACACTTGCACTTGGCCATGAAGTTCACGTGGGCCTATTCGTCAAGCCTGCGAAAGTCCCTTTCAATGGGATCCCTTCCCTCTAGGGAATCAACCACACTACTTAGCTTGGTGTTATCCATAAACTTTCCGAGGGGGCACTCAATTTCACTGTCTGTGTCATTAATAAAGATATTGAGCCACACTGGTCCAAATATGGACACCTGAGGGACACCCCTTGTTACTGATCTCCATTTGGACACTGAGCTGTTGATTGCAATTCTTTGGATTTTGCCCTCGGTGAACCCTCATCACATCCTTGTCACCCATGTGCCTTGAGGTAGCTTCCAGGAGCATGTACCACATGTGTTTATGTAATCCACACAGAAAACCTTTTTAGGGTTTACAGATGCAACTTTCTACAATAACTGCCACATAAGCAAAATAGAGACATGTTTTAACATCAAACGCTTGCCAATACGAACTGCCTTCCAATACCTGAAGGGAACCTACAGGACGTCTGGAGAGGGACTGTTTACAAGAATGTCCAGTGATAGGACAAGGGGAAATTGATTTAAATTGAAGGACAATAGGTTTATATAGGATCTTAGAAAGAAGTTCTTCAGTACGAGGTGGCAAGACTTTGGAATAAATTGCCCAGAGATGTTGTGGCTGCCCCCTCCCTGGAGATGTTCAAGGCCAGGCTGGATGAGGCCTTGAGCTACCTGGTCTAGTTGAGAGGCGTCCCTGCCCATGGCAGGGTGGTTGGAACTAGATGATCTAATTCAAATCATTCTATGATCCTGTGATTCTATGACTAAGCTAGGAATGAAGACTGAATTGCAAGGGATTTTATGCTGATAGATGCCTAAATTTTATTTGTTTTCTACGGGAACCTGACTAATATAGGGTACATTATAAATCTGAACTTGCCTCTCTGTGAGAAGACCTTTTGTCAGGTAGATTTCAGTGTCCGGCTATAAATAGATTTCTCTGTGACGAAGCTGACCTATCCATCTGTTTCTATTCTTCCCTCTTTCTTTTTTTTTTTTAATACAAACCACAAACTGTATTTCTAATGTCCTTGATACTCACCTCTGAAACATTCTAATGCAAGATGTGGGATTTTTTTTTGTTATTTACTGTGTACATACTCTTCATTGAAAACAATTAGCAGACAATTAAAATTCTTTTCATAGGGATATAAGAATTCCTCTGCCAATTCTCTATTATCTTAATCGTTGTCCCACCTTTTATACATTCGTATTTGCATTATGAATGGCATTATTGACTGATATTTTAATTAAGCCTTTGCATGCACTTTATGAGTTTAACACAAAATTCTTTTCCAATTGCACTTATGAAAATTGACCTCGGGATTTGAAAATGGGCTCTTCTCTGGTATTTTTCCATCAGTCACTGAAGTTCTACAAAGAAAATTACCTGTCTCTGTGAGAGCCGTGCCTTCAGGGATGGTTATGGAGACAAAGATGCTATACACTAGATGGAAAGCAAATCTCAAGTCCACGTATGTAGGAGAATTAGGAATTATGTCTAGTTGTAAGCTAAGCAACCTAGATACGATAAAGTGACACAATGAATCTGGAACTCCTTTATGTTATTTTTACAAAGTTAGATTTGTTTTAGTGATATCACTGCTGCACTGCCTAGTTATCTTTTACGAAATGCATAGTAAAATCATGCCCTAAAATTTCTGCCAATGTGTTCTGCTCTTACAGTATGTTGAACAGTGTTCCCCTTTGTGAAAGATTTACAAGGACTTCTCCCCTGCTGAAAAGGAAAGGAAAATGACAGATTTGAAATGTTATCCATTCCTCTCCCTTCAAACATAATGTTCTTAATCTCAGAACAGTCTAGTGAATGCCTCAGTCCAAAACTAATTGTTTTCTCAAGTCATCTTCAGCTTGAACTTACTAACTGGGTTTTTTGCTCTTGTGCAAAATATGCAGAAGGGGAGACTTTTGGAGCCCCGCCACAAGACGTGCCTATGTATAGAACTGTAAAGCCAAACGTTTGCTTTTTCTGAATTTACTTCAGGTTTTTCAAATTTATCATACTCTCTCCTCAGTATTCAAAAACTTTAATAAAATTAGGTAGTTCTCTCTGAGATGATAGTTTTTGAGAACATGCTCTGGTTACGAAGACAATTCAGAACTCTCTAAACAAACATAATACTGTTTACATGTGCACTGTACAAATCTAAATTTTATTTTATTAACCTTGCTAAATGAAACTAACTGGTACCTACCAGAAGCATTAATGCCCAGATGGTGCATTAATACTTTGAGTGTCCTGGATTTCTATTCCTTCTCACATATCATTAGACAACTCACTGAAATCAAAACAAACATACCTGTAATTTTCTGTACCTTTGCAATGAATACTTCAAAGATACTATTTAAGGAAGCTTTCATTACAGATGCTGATGTGTGAGACAAGAAATAACTTCAACAGATTTTGAAATCTCTACCTATTTATCTGTTTCAGAAATTTCACTTGTTACAGAAACCTTTAGGAGGTCAACAGAAGACAAACAGAAAACAAATAGAAAATTTAAAAAACAATAGTCAAAGATGAAACACGCTATGAACCCAAGAAGGGAGAGGCTTTTTGTTTCATTTTCACTATTCTCTTTTAAAATCTAGGTTCTAATAAGAAGCCATGTAACTGCTTGCTGTGAAACTATTCCTATTCGGCTTTACCAACACACCAACATACTAAGATTAAAAAATACTGCTGTAAAAAGCTCATTGCAAACCCCTGATTTGACCAAAAAAATATCCACAGACATTAGAAGGCTTTTGTCTTCAGGGCCCATGCAAGCAAAGAGCAACAGCTATCTCAGGCTCTGTAGCTTCTTTTCTTGACAATGCTGTCAAATCCGGCAGACATGGACAAGTGTGCTTAATCTCCTCCATTGGGCATGGAGGTGTGGAATTCAGTAGCTCTACCCAAACTGTATAAACAAAGTTACTACAAGCTAGTTTTGTAACACAGATAGATAAACCCAAAATATTAGATGGGAACCAGGCGGCATTTTGGCTGAGAAATTTTGATTGAGGAAATTACCTACTAATAAAATGGTAACCATTTTATTTCTTCAACAAATGAAGTTCCTCGACGCAAAAAAAACCCCAAAACTGTGTCTTCCTTTATAAACTGAGACCAGAAAAAAGTCTGAAAATTTACTTTTACACTGATGGTTGCACGAAGCTGCCTGATTAGAGACTTCAAAATCAGACCTACAAGTGGTAGCTAAATTTAATCAAAATATTAACTTTTGTGAAAGTAAATTCTTAGAGTCTGCTCCAGAGACTTTTGATGACAGAAAAAGTCTATAACTCTGGTCTCTAATTAAGTTGGCTTGTTTAAAAAAAACCTCATTACAGACCTAAATCTGAAAATACTCTGTGTTCTTAGTCTCTAGTGAAGTTCAATTACTGTAAAGAATATCATAACATCTTAATTTTAACTATTAAAGGGAATTCTTTATAATTAGGAACCTTTTAATCCAATGCACTGACAAGTGAGTTTCTAAATAAAGGTACCTGGGCTTGCTGTAAAATGTGCTTCAGAAAAATCCAGTGTTCTACCATGCAAAAATATTACACGATTTTGAGTATTTGAATGCCAAAGAATAACAAGTTATATAAAAAATATATAATTACGATTTGGAAAATGATAAATTTGAATAATCTAGTTGCAAATCAGTGTTTATGTGATCGGAAAAAAGCAGAATAATTTATTTGTCTGCTCAAGCATAATTCAGATGAGTAAACTAAATCTTTCTAAGGTACAAAAAGCTGAAACCAACCACTACTCTTCAAGATTTTTCTCATTGCAATTCCTCAGTAACCAACCCTTCTATCCCAAACAAATGAATACCAGCTTCAGAGAAATATACTTAACATAGATTAAGTTTGTCTAGTTTAATGTTAGGATTTTCTAAAATTATTTATATTTCTTGCCTCATGTATGGGACTCTGGCTAAGCATCCCAATTTAACACTAAACAAGAACACAAATTAGCCATCCTACAACAACAGAAATTACGATTTTTTTAAAAACTAACATTAAAAGTAACAAATAATGGATTAGTCTAAACTATCACTAAAAATAACTTCCCCTCTTCTACACTATCACAGTTTTTCATCCACACATTAAAGGGCAAGCCTAGAGAACCTTAAAATATCTTTCTTAGGACATGTATGAAGATATACCAAATTCAAATAATTTTGGTTCCATTTGAGGGGAGTCGCTGTTGTTTCTTTGAAGAACAGGTTAATCTTTATCCATTTTCAAGATTCACACCTGTTGTTTAATAGCAGTGTAGACATTAGGAGGACTCCAAATGCTACACACGCCATTGAAGATATTTTCCCATTTGTAACCTTTGAATGAGGACTGCAACAATCCACCAGTTAGATTTAAATATAAAATATCTCCTGAACTCAGGTTTTGAGAAATTACTGTGATTACCTACTGATATCTGCTTCAATTACTGTCATTTTCTGGTGAGGGAAAATTTATTTTCTTAATTGATGTAGACTGTTTGTATTTCTGTAGGTGGCAGAAATCAAAATCCCCAGGCATACCAGTCATTGCAGCCATAAAAGTTTAACTTTGATCAGGTATCAGAACAGGGCTTTGCAAAGAAGCTCATGAGAAAGTTTAATACCAGAGTACTCAGCAGGTTTTAGGTCATTTTTAAAGCAATCACAACACTTGGCTTGCTTACAAGACTTTCAAGGTGCTGCCATTCCTCTGGTCACAAATACCAGTGGGCTTTTGATGGTCTAGACAGACTCATGGTATAAAAGCTAGGTACAATTAGTCAGCCTGTGAAAACAGGACAGTAATTGAATGGACATAGGCACCTAAGGAAAAATGAAGGACACGAATCTCTAGCCATGCTGATAGAGCATTTCATGCTCTAAAAAAATCTACATTAATTAACAAATAAACGTCGTGCTATGGAAAAAATGGCAAACTGTGAATGGCTGATAAATGGGCAGGACTAACCTCAACTATGCTTTCTCCAGTTTCATGAAAAATGGTTACTTAATCAGGCAAAAAGAAAATGGCAAGAATCCCACTGTGTGGAAACATTGTCTAATATCACACATTGGGCAACAGCATTCTGTTTGTAACACTAGTAAGATTTAGAGGAAGATTAGAAAGACAGAAACCTAATTCCTTCAGTGTTGTATTTTCCCTATCTTCAACCTTTCCATTTCACTCAGTCTTAGTCACTGACTGTTCTAGGCAAACTCTTAAATGGATAATAATATTTTCAAAGCCACAACGAGAAAGATGAGAGAGGATGAGTCGTCTGCAAATACAATGAAGAAGATGGACCCAACCACCTCCATTGCAGACTGCCCAGACCAGTACTGGAGCATCCCACACAACTCACTTGTGGAAAGACTCCAGTTACTGGTTCTGTGTGGAGGCTCAGTCCAGTACCTGCTCCTCACCAGCCTGGTGCTGGTTAGCAGTGGTAACAAACACTCAATTTGCTCTGAAGGGTATTCCCCAGTAAGAAGACTTTGCTCTCTTTGATGAATACCTTCCCTGTGCTCCTCAGTGTTCTCTAGTCTGAGTTTTTCCAGCTAACTGCTGATGTCCCAGTGATTTCAACCCTCTAGTTTGTTTGGGTGACCTCAGGGAAGACAACAGTGCTTAAGTTCAGCAGACTGCACACTTGTCCACAATATAGGTCGCCCGAGATCAAGGCAAGCAAGCCTGGCTTGGTGGAGCAGCTGGTACCAGCCATGGGTTACAGCCCCTGACCCACCTGTCCAAAGGAGGACATTTGGTGCCCAGGATGGCATACTGATTTCAGGAGCTGTAAAGCTAAGTACTACTACTTCTGCTAATTGGATAGCTGTATAAATCAGTTTTCACTATCTAGCTTGTTAAGTGTGAACCATTAACCATCTGTGGTAACACGCAATTAAAACAAACTACAGTACAAAAGAAATGACAGGAGAACTGTGTCAAGAACATCAAAATGCAGTGGTAAATAGATCTTCTTGATGCAGCCTGGCCAGTAACGTGCTGACTGTTAACCTGACTTTGGGAAGCTGGCAGTGGCAGCAAGGTGCCTTTTATCTACCTCAGCAGAGTAAAAACGCCCAGCCTGGGCTGATCGTCTTTGACGGGAACCACTTAAGAATTAGCCTCACCGGTGAAGGAGAACTTTTGTGCATTCTCCATTCCTTTGCAAGGATTCACATGCAAACAGCCCTTGGAAAAGTACACCCAAAAACAGTTTTGGCTGAAATCCACCGACCTTAATTCGTTTGCCTCACTGGGTGATTGGACTTATCAAATCACAGCGTTGATAAACTCTTGTAAAAGCAGGAAGGGA
>NW_009729955.1:0-223 GCF_000703405.1 Apaloderma vittatum | reverse complement strand
CGGGGAGGACCCCCGCCAGTATATTTCTCGTGTGACTCATACGGAGAAAACCCAAAAGTCAATAGTCAAGAGTTTATTTGATGGAGGTTTTCTCCTAATTAAGAGGTCATTAAGGGGATCCGACTGTTACTCAGCGCTGAGACGAAGGTCCCCAGCAGCTGCTCCAGCCCGGGAGATGTGCCGGCCAGCACATTTTCCAGAAACATGTTTCCTTTCTCGCTAG
>NW_009729954.1:0-1924 GCF_000703405.1 Apaloderma vittatum | reverse complement strand
CCTCTTATCCTTGATATGCCCAGAGATAGCATCAAGGGTAAGTTGTTCCATCACCTTTCTAGGGGTGGAGGTCAGGCTGACCAGTCTGTAGTTACCTGGGTCCTCCTTCCTGCTCTTTTTGAAGGCTGGAGTGACATCCGCTTTCCATCAGTCCTCAGGCACCTCTCCTGTTCCCCATGGCTTACCAAAGATGATGGAGAGTGGCCTAGCAATGGCTTCCACGAGCATTCTCAGCACCTGTGTGTGCATCCCATCAGGGCCCATGGATTTATGGATGTTCAAGTGTCCCAATTGGTCCCTAACCCAGCCCTCCTCAACCAGGGCAAACTTCTGCTTTATCCTGACTTCCTCTGGGGCTTCAGGGGACTGGGGCTCCTGAGGACAGTCTCCAACAGTACAGACAGAATATACAATTAGACAGAATAAACAATTTATGCAGACTTAATATCTTTCCTGAAGAAGCATATTTTGCTGTCTGGGGATTATAAGCGAACTACTTGGATTTTCATCAGAATTTAAAAAAAAAAAAAAGTCATAGAAAGGAACTGAAAAGAAACTACAGGTGTTTTGAAAGATAACTGTAATGCCAAATAATTTTATGGTGGAATATATTACAAATGTGATTGTTCAAAATGATAGCTAACTTGCAATGTCAAAGCAAGCAGCTGATAGAAAAAGCTAGTTTAGTCCCTGTTCACTAATGATTAGTAAAGAATTCTAAGCATCTCTGATAAAAAGTAAATTCCACAAATACTACTATTTTATATTTTGTTCATCTTACTTTTCTCTTTCTCCAGAAAATCCTTTACAAAACAAGAACTTACTTTTCAAACTTATTTACCAGACTGCTTTTCAATATTACAGATTTAGGGTGAGAGCATTCTTATTACATTGTCTATAGCAAACTTTAACTTCAGGAAATGCATTAGAGTGCATACTGACGTTAAGTAAGGCAGAGTAAAAAAAACCAAAACAAAAACAACCCTCCCTCCCTACCCTATAAATAAAGTAAAACCAAAATCTTAATGGAAATCCTGTAAATTTTAGCAGATTTAGAATCTTTTTTAAAAAAGATTAAGTTAAAAAGTGTATTTTTGTACAAATTTCAGTTTTAGCACTCTAATGCAAATACACTTAATTATCCCATGTAATGCATAGATACTCTCAGTTATTTAAAATGAAATTATTCCAGTGATGTTTAACAAAATAGAGTTGTCAAAACACTTAACTATAAAATTAATAATTAAAACTATAACTAGTAATTAAATTCAGTAACTTTGACAGCATTAGTTCAACCAATGGTTTATCATAAAATATATATCTTAAACAGCAATCTTTTCTGAGTCATTGGAGAGAGCTAGGCATAATACAAACTATATTGAGGAGTATCCTCTGGATTTATTTACTCTGTGTTTTGTAAAGTATCTAATATTTTCTGTTGCTCAGCAATATCCACCCGTGCAAATGTTTGCGTATGTAGAATGTCAACTCTGACATCAAACATGTAAAGAAGGTTTGAATGCACTATGAATATTTCTTTCCCAGAAGATGGCATTATTTTCCAAAACTAAATCTCATTTTAAAAAAGAAAGTATATGTGAGGAATATCACTGGAAAACCAGCTCCGCTGCCCTAACAGTAAAATACTCCTGCCTTCATTTTGCCCAAAGCGAGCCCCTGCTTGGTCCTGGAAACAGGAAAAGTCTAGCCTTCAGTTACGAAGGTTGAATCCCATTGTACAGAGAAGAGCACCGCATTTTAGCTCAGTCAGTTGAGCGTGGTGCTAACAATACTAAAGTCACGGGTTCGATTCCCGTTCGGTCCCCACGTGTTGCCTGATCTAGTTGAGAGGTGGCGTCCCTGGCGGCAGAGAGGCTGGATTAAAATGATTAAAATGAAGGGAAAGCGGTGGATGTTGTCTACC
>NW_009729953.1:0-11893 GCF_000703405.1 Apaloderma vittatum | reverse complement strand
CTAGAAGACCTTTAAAGGTCCCTTACAGCCCAACACGTTCTCTGACTCTGTGAAACAGTCACTTCCTAGAGAGTTAGGAAGTTAGGACAACACAGGTCTCATTTTTGGAATCAGCAACTGAAATCTCTCCTGGGAAGCAGCATTAAAAAATACACTTAACAACCTTCACTAAATTAGTTCCTGGTTTGAATTCTACCTTTTCCACCCAAGAAGCAAATGCCTTTTGAGCGAACAAATTTTTTAGAAAGTGTGCGAAATTCTCAACAAAAGAGAAACCTACTGTACTGTAACTTGGAATTTTTCCTGAACAGATCACAGGTGGAAGCACCACAGCTAAACCCTCACGGATCCTGCATACATGAGGACATCATCAGATAGTTCTTGTTCTCTGAACACAGAAGAGGCTACTGAGTATAGAAGAAACCAGAAATCATATAGCAACTGAATTTTACTTACAGTAGTCAAAGGAGTTGGTGTAGGTATAGGAAGCAACCCTGCACCAGGCATCAGACTTGTCATAGTAGGAGCAGGCGCCAATAGTGAAAGGGCTTTGGCTTCATCTGGGATTTTACCTGAAGAAGCAAATGAAGCATTACACAGAGTTGGAACACTGCAGAGATGTTACACTTTCTATGATTTTACAATTACCCTTGCATTTAAAAATGTAATAAATAACAATGAATCTATCTACCAGATCCTTACAAAGAAACAAATAAGAACTTAAGTTTTTCCTTTTACCCTGCTCTACTAGGAAAAACAAAAGTGAGCAAAACTTCAAAGACTAGTAATCTCATTAATGGATTATTATTTTAAAAACTGAATAATGTATACAATTATTTAACACTTTGAGCTATGGGTCACCTGTACTGGAAACTTAATGTTCATGAACCAAACGATATCAAGCATGGACGCTTTCCCAGGGCGGTGTTTTCGCGGTGATCGAAAGTTGTTTTACACATGACAACCGTTCGTGTTGGCTGCATCACTAATAGCACACAGAACATCAGATACAGAAAAGAAGAACATTTTTTAAAGTTTAATCCCCAGAAATGGCAAATAACCAAATCAGTAAAAGAAAAAAAAAAGAAAAAAGAAAAAAACAAAGTATGTGCTAACTGAAATTTGAGCTTTTTTTAAAAATTCCTGTGGTGCTACCTAGTTCGGATGTAAAAATTAGTAAAAATAAAATAAAAACTGCTGAACTACTGTGACTCCACACAATACATACTGCAAGTGAAGTTGGAGGCGGAGGAGGGGAAAGCAGAAAAAATACAGATTTGTACTGTCCCACATTCTAGGTCACCTCAGCTTATCTGAAATTTGATGAATTACTTTTAAGTTCACTGAGATTGAAGAAAATCATAGCAGATGAGCTAAGCAAGCTATACTTCCCCAAAATATTTATTTCCTACTATTCCAACCAGATTATATTTCCCCTGTCATGCTAAAAGTTTAATTAATATTTAAACTGAATTAAATGCAGGCTTCATTCAATGTTAGTCACAATCAGACTGTTAAATGAAAAAAAGGTTTAAAAAAATCCACAGATTTCATAGTTAAACAATTAAGATTACAATTAAATGTACATATTAAATCTGAAATGCAAAGGAATTTAAACTGGTACAAACATTAAACACTAAACTGAAAAACTAAAGAAAGAAGTTCTAATTATACTAGGTAGCTATTATCTATTCAAGATTACTGGCATAACTGTTTATACACTATCCAATTGAGCCCTTTGGTATTACCCACTGCACTTCAATAAAGTAAATGCTT
This sequence comes from Apaloderma vittatum, assembly GCF_000703405.1. Classification (NCBI taxonomy): domain Eukaryota; kingdom Metazoa; phylum Chordata; class Aves; order Trogoniformes; family Trogonidae; genus Apaloderma; species Apaloderma vittatum. The sequence continues at coordinate 10,117 of NW_009729953.1, read as the reverse complement.
TTATTTAAATATTGTTTTAGAAGTCAAGGTATGTACAATACTGTGCCAGTGTCTTCTACTGGTTTGGTTAAACCTGGATATGTTCTAACTGTAAAACCCCTAAATTCAGGATTTTAAAATTAATATATCAATATTCTTAAGAAAAAGCAAAATATGACTTAAGTTTCAAAACACTGTTTAGTTTTAGCTATACAAGTCCCAATAGACCCCACAGGAAACACAGCATTTTTTAAAAAGTAAAAAGAACAAAAAAGTGATGCAAACCTGTTCTACAGATCTGCAAAAAGGACTGGGTTACAGTTGGATATGACCAAAGGACAAAACAAATCTAAATAAAACTTAATTTATATGCAGCATGGGTGGAATAGAAAAGATAAAATAACAGTACCCATTTTTTTCTCATGCTTTCTATTTACATTTGTTTTATGTTAAATTTTGAGGCACCTTGCTCCTTAACTTGTAACAAAGCACTTGATTTTGCTATCTAAAGGAGAAAAATAGGAAAATTATTAGCACTTAAGAATTAACTGTGCAATAAGGACTGCCAGGGCTTTTTAAAAAACATGCATGAATCTACATAATCACAACGCTCAGCACTCTTTACAGATCTCATTTTGAAGTCAGGCATGCAACGAGAGCTGTACCTGATTTGCCTGACTGCTCAGGAGCAGCAGGAACTTTGTTGCACTTCCTGCCTAGCATGTAGCTAACTAACAGGCTTTAGAATACATAGTTCCAGCACCTGTGCATGCAAATTAGGCATAGAATTATGTACCAGTTCTTCTGAAAATCGAAATAATTGAATGTTTTCAAATGACTAATGAAGAGACCTTATCCTAAAACTGCTAGCATCTTGCAATTAACTGCATACTCATGCAGGTCTCTGTACAAGCAACAGACATGGCTTAAGGCATGTCAAAAGGCAAGAGCTGTTCCTGATGTGGTGTATCTACACGCTGATTTAGACCCTTGGTCAGTAATGTACATAAGTATATGCCTAGTTTAAGTATGCACTTACATACAGCCACTTCAATATACACTTAACCAGATAAACTTAAGAGCTGTTCAGGCATTTAGCCCTTCTAAATAGCAATTGAGTTAGGCACATAACTAAACAATGAGTCAAGTTCAGAAATGTATTTGAAGTCTATACTTTTAAGCATATGGGTCGCTTACTGAAATAACTGGAAATACTCATTTGCTCAAGGAATCCACTGAACACTTTTGGTTAATGCACCATTACAGCAGTTCAATGAATGAATAACATACATATCTACATCGTAGTTAGCAGTATTATTTCCAGAGTACTTTGGTCCTTCAACAACGTAGTGTTTTATTTTAAATATGAAATCTAGTTGGTCAGTTTCATATCAAAGATTCATTTATTTATTCAAGAATGAGAAAGAGTCTATTTCTACAGACAGAATCCTGAAAATTTGCCTCTATATTCAAAGACACTGTTTTTGCAAACGATTTTTCTCCAGTTTTTAAGATTGTCAAACTTTTTAACAAGTGTGCAGAACACAAACTACTGTGGGTGGAGGAAAGAAAACCTGAAGTATGTTGCAAATTTACTTCCTTGTTCTTTAGATAGTTTTGAAAAACATTACTAAAAATAACCTGACAAGTTACAGGTAAGTTTTGGAGTTTTATCCCCATGAATTTATTTAGAGAAGGAATACAAGCCCACAAAGATACAACAAACCATGTGGGTTATGACAAAACAAATAAGGGCACTTAAAACTGTTTCAGTTTTTAAACCTGTAGTATTTAAAAGGTGAATGGAAATGAGGTAAAGGTATTTATTTTCTAATGAAGAAAACAGACAAAATAAATTAGTCATACCTATATCACCTTTTGAAAGAAAAATCTTAGAATCTCTTCTATTTAGTAAATTACAGATTCCATGACCATTTATTCATTGATTCTTCACTTTACAAAGGAATCTGGAAGCAGATGTAGCTATTAGCTCTGCACTGCCTAGAGACCCCTTACGCTTCTTCAGATATATACAGTTGTCCCAAGTAACAGTTACTACTGTTACTTCTCTGTATCATAAAAGTGCACAAGAGCCCTGATTAACCTAGTCCATAAGAGAATTCATTTTGCTAAATGCTGAAGTAATTGTTAAGCAAGTACTAATCACAGTATTTTTTATCCCCCTCCAAATGCTCAGAAGAAATTAATTACTGAAACGACACAGTCAACCCTCCCACCTCAAACTGCTTCTGCAGTAAGTTAGCTTGTTTTAAAAATATATACAGTTCACATCTACTCTAAGTGTAACTAAAGGAATTGCTATTTTCCTGCTAATTTAAATCAACAGAAAATGCAAATTAAAAAATTGTGTGATCCAATTCGTGATTCTAATTGGATTTAGCAGCAGTGATTAAAGAGATTACACCTACTAGCAACTACCTAAACTGCCACAGCCAAATCCAACAAGAGATCATGAAGCAAAGTTCTTCCCAGCTGCAGCCCACAGCCTGGTGCATTACCAGAGTGAAACAATTGATCCCCATGCAGTTGATTGGGAAGAGTGATGCCTGAGGGTTAGACACACCAACTCCATTCACCATTCTGCTTCAGGGCTTCCATTTCAGAAGAAGAAAGAACATCATTTAGTGACCAGAACCTTCTCAATCACACCAGCAGGAACTGCCAGGGCTTCTGAAATTGTGAGGTGACCGAGAAGAAACTTTTTTCTTCTTTTTTTCCGTTTCTTTTTTAAAAATTTCTTCTTGAAATAATCACCATTGGAGCACACCAAAGTGCGATACACATACATACATACACACGCACACACACAGAACTGATTCAATCTTCCCACAAATAACAGTGTTAAAAGACAATGTGCCTCACACAACACATTCCAACCAAAACTTCAGGCTGCTTTTGTACTTATGAGTGGTAAACAGTTTTTGTGAAAATTACAAAAACAAAAGGATGAACTCTTACTGCCGCTAACCTAACCAGAGCAAGGTTTCATCAGAAGCAAACATTTTATGATATTCAGTGTTCATGAAGTTTGATTTCAGAATTATTTTTATAGACATAAATAGTAAGCCTTACTTTAAACAGACCATGCAATCTAAAATAAGACTACTCTGCTGAGAAAAGGAATAATAGCAGAGAAAGATCATGACTTCACTGTGTAACGTTAATTTCTCCTGAAGTAAGAGTTTCAACTGTGCTTTTCCAAGATAAACCCAAAAAGCATAAAACACAATGTATTTCAAAACCGGTATTTTTTTCCACTATTCCTCTCTTCTCACACAATGTTCTTGTGGAATTTAGATGCTTAAATGTATTTTGCATCAAATTTGTCTGTAATTCATAGTATAAAAACTGATCATATTCTAAATTCCATGTATACCATCCACCATTCATAAGCAGCTTCAGGTTAACTTCAAAATGAAACACTGTGAACCCTTTACAGAACACTGTTTTTACAGAACTGAAGTACCAGTTCACAAGTACAAGGGAAAGATAACAGAACAAAACAAAAAAAGGGACAAAATAAAATAAAGATAAAAATAAAAGAAACAAAGGAAAGAAAGCAAAATAAAATAAAAACAGAGACAGGGCGTCCATCTTCAGCAGGCCAGACTTCGATCTCATTTCCCCCATGAAGGTTTCACTTGGCGGCAGGTTTAGTGGCATGGCAAACAATGCCTAACTCAGGCAAGTGTAACAGGTCTGCCTTGGCCAGTCTAGTCATCTAATAATGCACAAATATCACACAGAGAAAACATACAAAACCAAATTAATAGTCAAAATCCATCTACCAGAAAATGTGGATATAAAATTTAGAATTAGGGTGGCATCTTTGTTTACCTTTCAACCTTTGTGTTCTCAAAGTATAACATTTAAAGAAAAAATTACTGATACGCACACACAAGAGTCTTATTTTGAGAGCTTAATACGTTACTTCTTTTACAATTACATTTTTGTTAAATTGTTTATTTAATGTCACAAAAATAACTTTTTTTTTAATAGCGTAGCAATTTCTTCCTCATATTCCCTTGATTTATCACTGTTCAAATACACTACAAACGTCAAATTTTGTTCTGTTCTTTAAAACCAAGTTTTAAGAATTCCATTTTACCTTTCCTCTATGTTTGATTCGGCGCATGAAATGTTTCATTACTGGCACTGTTGGCCAAGGATATAATTCTACCTCCCAGTAGAATATAGCCTTTTAAAGCCTGTGATACACTCAGAATGACTCCATTAACAATGCATCATATAACACATAGTGAATCAAAAATCTTGTGCTGTGGTCTCCAAACCCATACTTATTCCACACGATATATTCCTCACAAAGTTAAACCTATATCAATTCACCTCTTTATACATTGGTGATTCTGTTAGAGAGCTACATGGAAACAACATTTTGACATTAAAAAAAAAAAAATTACTTCACAATCCAATCACTTGTTCACCTAATTAACACATAAATCACTGTGGGGTCCCGAACAATTTTGAACAGTGCCAATTTTTCTGTAATGTCTTCTCAGAAATGCCTAGTTAAGTCAGCTACAAATGGGACTTGTCAGAACTTTGATTTTTTTCTCCTTCCATTCATTGTCTACCATCAATAGACACATGAAAATATAGCTTTACCTGCCTGATGCAGTATCACGTCAGGCTGTGATCTCGTCACAAGAAAAACACAGGGAAGTGTTGTTCATTCATTAGGCAACAATCTTCCCTCTCTGGCAATACTGAACCAGTGTTAGGATCTTTTTGATGAAACGTAAAATTAAGATCCTCAATAACCTGCAGTCAATTATTTAGGGGCATTTTTTCAGTACTAAGGACTCTAGTCCCATTAGTTTCTACAGAGCTTCAACTGGATACAGTAATATCCCCTCTGTGGTGAAAAAGTTCAAAAAATAAGACCACAATGCCCCCAGAACAAGGCGTAAAAGTAACTAAAAAAATAGACTTCATAAATACAAATATCTGTGCCATATGCACCTGTTAAGAAGGCAACAAGAATAAGCGGTATATTGCAGGTCAATATAGCCTTTAGTTAAAGTACTTAAAGAGTCTGTGAATTTTTGGAGTTTGCTAGGAACATCTTGGACCATTATTAGCAGCACAAATGTCATACCATCCACATCATGATGTGGAAAATACATCCAAAACCGCTACTTTGGGACAACTGTTCACAAACTCCAAGAAGTCAACAGTATTTTTTCAACCAACACCTGACTCTCACAGTTAGCAAAGATGTGTTAATAGGAGGTATTTCTGGATTTGTTGCAGTTTATGGTTCAATCATTCTAAATACTGTTGTTCGTGGCAAAATAGCTACCGTGTTCAAAGTGAAGCTAGGTTCATTCTATCTGCTGGAATGTTTCCTCTCCAAAGAGGCAAAAAGTCCAGAAACAAATGTGCAGATGCTCAATTCCACAATGATCCCAATGAAGTCAATGGGGCTCTGTGAAACTCCATCAATATGCCTACCATAGGGCCATGTTTCGTAGAACTGTACTCTGATGTGGAGTACTATACTAACAATACAAACTATGTTGTATTCAACACATCTGTGAAAGTATGGCCTCAAAACCTGTTCAAGCAACACTTGTAAATTTAGCATTCACCAAGCACTTCATTTTTAGAGTTTTAAAACTGGAAGCATTCTGTATAGGTCACTGCATTTTTAAAGATATCTAAAACCAGAAAGGAGTATTAGTATACATAAGAAAGCCTTTTTATGGCACACAAAGTAGTATTTTCCACAGTAACAAGAAAAAAAAATTGCCTTTTTACATTTTATTAAACTAGCAGATAAACATTTACATTTAAACAGTAATTATTACCAGGAATGCTAAGTATTTCAGATTAATCTAAAATGGCCAAATGCATATATCACATCTACAAGACATAACTGGGATTCAGCCTAAAAAAAATGAAAAAATAACCAGTATACTAAAGAAAAACAACAATAACAACAAAATCTCCACCACAATAAGGACAATACATCAAGATTCCAACTGCAGTGTTACTGGTGCAAGGACCCTGTCTAATCTATTCTGTGCTCCATTGACTTCAGTGAGAACTCTGTGTGAGAATAACCTTGCCAACACAAACCATATTGAATCATTTTACCTTCCTTCCCCTCAAAATATATAACTATGCAAAACTAAATTTTTCTAATTTAAATTAACTACTTTTTTCTAATGATGAATTTCAATTAAATCTATATAACTGTGTTAATTCATTCAATTTTCAATTTTGTTTCAGAGTTTTTTCAAAAAGCAATAAAATAAAACAAAATAACAACAGTGCACCACCTCTTTACATGGAAAGCTTAAAACAATTAGCAGACATGACAAAGACCCAACATTACAGAAGAATGTCTAAAATACCAACCTTCTGCACAGGGCACAACTATCAAAGCTCTGTCAATAAAAACCGTGTTAGTTAGATGCTGGGCCACACCAACACTCGATGCCTCACGAAACTTAATATAACATACTTTGGAGGAAAAAGCAAGAGGTGCGTTGCTGCAAGACAAAAGGAAAAAAAAACCACCAATTAGTCACATTAAATAATTGTATGCATGTATTTTAAGCTATTACTTCTTAATAAAAAAATAGACTTCAGACTTCCTGGTAAAGTTAGTAAAAAGGCAGAAGAAAGACATTTACTATATTTGCCTATTTACTATGTCACTGAAAAAAGCATAACATAACACCTCCTTCTTTTTAATGGAAAACTACAGAGAGTAATCTTGCTGAACAACATTGACCAGCACATTCCAAATTACTATTCTGAGTAGTGTATTTACTTGACAGTCTGTCAAGTAAATAATTCATATTTATCTTTTTTCCTCCAAATAATCCTTGTTTAGGAAAATCAAGCAGCAAGCCCCATACAGTCATTTTTCAGTGGGTCCGTTCAGATATTATCCCATAATAGCCAGTATTCTTTCTTAGGTCTTCAGGAAAGCAGTTTCTTATTATGATAAAAGCAGTTCTTAAGAGTTCTTTCAAATGTTAGACCTTAGTTCACTAACATAACAAAAACCCTTCTTATCATCTGCCATAGTTCAGTATAGTGTAGTATGGGAGGAGGTAGAAGAAACTGACTATTTGGCTAGAAGAACGAAGAAAATTTGCAATTTGTTTTTCCATTAGAAAGTATACCAACAGAGATGTCAGAAATTATAATCTTGATCAAAACCAAACACTTTTGCTTTGAAAAACGTATTCCCTTAGTCAAGGTTTGTAATCTTTATACAAGTATTTTATCTTTCATATGGAGGAATAACAGGTGAAATACTCAAAAATATAATCCAATAGGATATTGCTGTAGCACTGGCAATTTCCATTTGAAAAGACCATCTGTCTTCTAGCAATCAGTAACTCATGGAAAATACACTGCATAATCCGTTTCATCCTGCCCCTGTTTCTACTGAAACACTTGTTAACTGTCCGGATGTACCAGAAGTAGTTCAAGTTTAGTGCAATCCATCCTGTAGTCCTTCAAATTCCAAGCAGGTACTCCCAAAATTGTATGGAATTAATTACAATACAAACTCACAAGTTTTAGATGCATTATTTTATCATACGAATTGTATATATCAACTAAGAACTAAGCCTGAGGGACTAGGATTGGTACATTTCTTGTTACCGGAACAGTAACACCTAGGTAAAATATCTACAGCTGGCCAACCCAGAACTACATTTGGAAACACTTGCAATGGAAAGGTTTAGTGAAAACAGATACTCTGTGGAGGCAAAAATAAACAGGGAGCAGGAGAAATATAAATATGGAAGCCTGCCATATACAATTTTAAAAACATTTTAAGATTACTATATTTCTTCTGTCCACTTATTTTGTTTGCAGCGGCCAATGTTTTCCCAGTTTCAAGCTTCCACGTTCAGGAAGGAATGATTGTACAGAATGGCTTCTGAGCCACCTGGAAGATCTTGCTTCAAAACAGTTTTTAACATCTGAGGTGTCCGCATGCTATGACTTTCCAGTACTCAACAGAAATGTTTGCATACAACTTTTACATACTTTGAAGAGCCAGGCTTCCCTCACTGCAAAGATTTTATTATTTTATGGCTACAGGTCTTTTTGTTTCTTTTGGTCTCTGCGTGTGGGTTGGGAGAAGAGGGTGTTTGGGGTTTTTTTGTTGTTATTGTTTGGGGTTTGATTGTTTGTGTGTTTTTAAATACATAGGCCACTGTTAAAACCCAAATGGCTGAAAACTCCACTGAAGATTCTGTGGCCCATACTGTTGAAGACCTGTAACATCTCTGGGATTTCTTCCTTTTTTTTTTTGTTTTCATTGCTAGTTCAAGAACATCATTCTGTTCCAGTCAGTTCCAGGTCCCATAAAAGATCCAGATAAATTCCAACATCTAAAGAGCCAGCTCTGACAAGTATATTTTTTACAGTATTATCCCTTCATATTTCCTTGCTCTCAATCACAAAAGCTATCTGAAAAGTATGTTAAAAAATACTAACATTAGAACTCTACTGCACATGAGGCTCTAAAAAGACACTGGAGTACAAATTGTTTTCTGAAGGTTATGGAGGAGAAAAATCTCCATGAAGACATCACTTCTGTTGAAAACATATCAGTGCTGCATCTGCATCAAGGGAGGTGACTCAGATCCAAAAGATCTAAAATTCTAAAAGGATTTGCAGTGATTGAGTCCCCTACTTTTACAAAGAGGGCCTCCTCTGAACCTCCTCAGCAGGCTTCTGAAGAAGTCTTTCTTGAAACAGAAAAGTCCTATTCCTTTTTAACTCCTTTTATTCAATTTTTTCTTCTGCTAATCTTTCCTGAATTGAGGTAGTGATCATCTTCTTCCTAGAGTTACAAAGCACCAATGCAAAAAAGCAATTCTAATACCTCTGATTCAAGGTTAGTACAATTCACTTTCTTTAGGAAGCAAGAAAACTCAAAAGGGAAGTATCTAAATGGTATTCAGATACTTCTGCCATTTTTCTTTTCCTTTGTAGGGAGACAGTAACATCCATCTCCTAAAGGAGTAACAACAAATCAAAATCATTGCTTAAGAACAACCTATTCAAAAAGTTATAGTGAAAAACTTCCTCTAAGTCTGGATTTTCTCAGAGTGGTGAAGGAGGCAACAGAAGCCAGTAATGTATCAAAATAAGATGTTAAGGAATAAAATACAAAAATATGATCCACACAGTTATCTCAAAGTCCTCATCTATGCTGCAGTCACTGTAGTATATAACCATGTCTAAGAAACACTTTGTGTTATAGTCTCCAATACTACTCAAGATTATTCAGACAATACCACTCAAGACTATCCAGAAGCAAATAGGATTATGCAACAGAGGCTCCAACACCTGATGGTCACCAGTTTGGGTGAGCTCATCAGCGATTTTAGGACCAGAGGCAGCCTGGGCACTGATGGCATTCATGGTCCTAAAGGGCCTAAGTCAGATGAGGAGCATAGTTAGAACCCTGAATATCAGGAAAGCAAACTCCCAGCTCCTCAAGGAGTTAAGCCAAGAGGACCTCCTGGGAAATAGTCTGCAGGGACAAGGAAGCACAACAGAGCTGGCAGATCTTTAAGGATGCTCTCCTTAAAACATAAGAGCTTTCCACTCCCAAGTGTAAGAAATCAGATAAGGAAGGAAAGAGACCAGAATGGCTGAGTTGAGACCTTCTGGACAAACTGAAAGGCTAGAATGAACTGCACAGGCAGTGGAAGCAGGGACAGGCATCCTGGGAAGAGTATAGGGATGCTGCATGAATGTGCAGGGATGAGGTCAGGAAAGCCAAGGCGTAGCTGCAGGTAAATCTGGTCAAGGGATGCAAAGAACAACAAGAATGGCTTCTAGAGGTATGTGAACCAGGAAAGGAATGTTGAAGAAAGCATACCCACTCTGATGAAGGTGGACAGAAAGCTAGTAAAAACAGATGAGGAGAAGGCTGACGTTCTCAATGCCTTTTTTGCCTCAGTCTTCACTGGCGATCTATCTTCTCACAGTTCCCAAGCTGAAGGACCACAGAATGGGGACCAAGCAGACAATGTCCCCCCCACTGCAAGTGAAGATCCACCTGAGGAACCTGAATATACGTGAGTCTATGCGACCTGATGAGGTGCATCCC